>NC_037669.1:8253157-8347955 GCF_003255815.1 Theropithecus gelada | reverse complement strand
GAGTAGCTGGGACTACAGGCGCCCGCCACCTCGCCCGGCTATTTTTTGTATTTCTTAGTAGAGACGGGGTTTCACCGTGTTAGCCAGGATGGTCTCGATCTCCTGACCTCGTGATCCGCCCATCTCGGCCTCCCAAAGTGCTGGGATTACAGGCTTGAGCCACCGCGCCCGGCCACCCCGATGGATATTTTTAAAAAAATTTCATTTATTTATATTTGTCAACTACATATCCTCTTCAGTGAAATGTCTGTACATATTTTTGCCTACTTTATGATTAAACTGTCTTTTTTCTACTCTTGAGGTTTAAAAGTGTTATCTATGTCTGTATCTATATCTACTAGGTACCAGTCTTTTGACATGTAAGTGGTTTGTAAATGTTTTCTGCCCATCTGCAGCTGGTCTTTTCATGCTCTTCATATGAACTTGCCCAATGCAAGAGGTTTTCATTTGGATGATGTAGAATGTATCTTTTGTTTTGTTTTATAGATTGAACATTTTAGTGCTATTTCTACAAATTATTTGCATAGTCACAGATCCCAAAGACTTTACCTTGTGTTTTTTTTCCCAAAGATGTTCTAGCAGTTTTTGTTCATTTGTTTGCTTGTTTGCCTATTGATGTCAAAATGTGTCATTTGCTGAAAAGGTGATCCTTCCTCTATGGAATTACCTTTAAAACTTTGTCAAAAATTAATTGAATGTATTTGTGTCAGTTGATTTTAGGGTTTTCTCTTGTGTTCTCTTGATGTATGTGTTTATTACGCTGCCAGTACACTGTCTTGAATAATCTAGTTATATGGTAAGCCATAATGCCAGATGGAAGGATTTGTACCACTTTTTGTTCTTTCTCAAGACTGCTTTAGCTAAACTGTGACCTGTGACTTTCTGTATCACTATTAGAATAAGCTAGTTTATGCCTACTAGAAACCATGCTAAGCTTCTGATAGAAATTGCTTTAAGCCTATAAATTAATTTTGCAGGGAGGGGATTGACATTGTTACTATATTGAGTCTTTCAATCTATGAACACAGTATTAATCTGCTTTGATTACTTTGATCAGTGTGGTGTAGTTCCAACATACATGTTTTAGCTATGTTAATATGTAAGTATTTCATTTTCTTTGAATTGATGATAAAGGATAGTGTGTTTTCAATTTTGTTTTCTTCATGTTCATTGTTACTATATTAAAAGGTGATTAATTTTTATGTTAGATCTTTTATCCTCTGACTTTGCTGAACTGCTTTCTTATACTAGAGATTTTTTTAAATAGATTTTAGAGATATTCTACTTCGATAATAATGCCATCTGCAATTAGAGACAGTTTTACCTTTTAGATCCTGATCCTTATGCCTTTTATAAAGTTTTTTTTAATTCAGTAGCTAGAATTCCAATACTATTTTGAATTAAATTGGTGGAAGTGGATAGCCTGCCTCATTCCTGATCAAAACATTTACTCTTTAACAATTAGGTATGTTTCAGTGTCATTTTAATTTTCATGTATCTTCTTTTGCTTATAATTGGCCTTTAAAATTTTTCATGGTCATTTTAATATTATCTTTGGAAAATGGTGTTTTTAAGTTTTTTGCTCAATTATGGTGTGTTTGCTGTTTCTCCCACTCTTAATATTTTAGTTCTCTATCTATTAGGTTTATTAGCCTTTACCTCTGATATACTTTGCAATACTTTTATTCAAAGTGTCACTTGTTTTACCCTTTTTTAATGCTTTGTGGCATTTGTTGAAATGCACAGATTTGAGAAATAATTTATGTGGTCAAATGTATTGATCTTTTACTTAATTGAATTTAGATTTTATTATATTTATTTAGGTTTATGGAAATTTACTCTATTACTTGTATGTTTTTAGATTTTACATTTGTATCTCTTACTTAGTTGTATATAATACATAGTATGGATCTACTTTTGTTCTTTCACATAATTTTTCATTAATTTAAATTTTCATTAATTTAAATATTTATCTTTGGTTCATTGGTGTATAATGAAAAATGTTTCCATATATATTTTGTATAGTTGAAACTTCATTTGTTTGTCTATTCATGTGCAATACCACACTATTTTGATTAAAAAGACTTTATGTTATATTTTATATAGTATATTTTTAATGTATGTATATTTTATAACATACCTACTTTAATATATGCTAATAGCAGTTTTTAATATCTTGTAGAAATAGGCCCTTTATTGTTTTTATTTTTCAGTGTTTTTATTCAGTTACTCTCTTATGATGTTTTATAAAAGCTTTAGTGTCAACTTCTTTACCTCCACCAAAAAGGTTTGTGGTGTGTTTATTAGGATTATTTTAAATACATAAATTAAATTGAAGGAACTAATATCCGTATGAACATGAAAAATTAGTTTATTTCCATTAGTGCAAATTTACTTATGTGTTTTCAGGATTATTTTAAAGTTTTTAAATTTTTTATGTATAGATTTTGCAAATTTTTTGTTAAGTTCAGCTCTGAGCACTTTATCTGTCTTTTACATTTAAAAGCATTTTTTATTACTGCATCCTTATCAGATTCATGTTTGTTAGAATTATTAATTTTTGTGTATTTTAGTTTATTTCCTGCTGAATTAATATTTATTAATATTAATGAGCTATGCTATTAAAATTGTAAGGGCTTATCGAAATAATAAAAATGTGAACAAACCTATAAGAGAACAAAAGGATGAAAATTTACAGATAGATACATAGATATAAACTCAGTTATCAAGGAAATGTTAATATATTTTGGGTACAAAATTGAACCCAAAATAATAATTTTGGAAATAATTGTATCGCTTTGTATGCTAAGGGTGTTTTTATGTACGTGTCTCCTATACCCCTCTCATTATATGAATAAAAGCTTGTGTAACATTTTTGGAAAAAATATTTCCCAAGTACACATATAAGTAATTAAAAACTTTAAGAGAGAACTAAGCCACAAAAATATAAAGAAAATAATACAAATGAAATAAATGTAGTAAAATAGAAAAGCCTTTTAAAACTAGAATTCTATCAAGGCTAAAATTATATTTTTGAAAATAATAAGTAATTAATGTGAATAGAAGACAACACAAAGAGGGAGGGAGAGAAGTCATAAAATGCAAAATAACAAACTGACAACAGAGATTCTATATGTACTAAAAATATATCAAGAATTTATAAATGATTTTATGTTGTCAAATGAAATATTTTAATAAAATGGATACGTTTTATAAAAATACAATTCAGCAAAACTGCAGTGAGAAAAAAACAGTAAATATAAACTTTGTTTAGTAAAAATATAGTAAAAGCTAAATGTGTACATACATACTGCTGATGAATATGCAGTCAATTCAAATAGAAAACAAACTTTATGTTATTTGAATATCATTTAATAAATAATATATATAGCATAGATATAAATGTGCTGAAGGATTTGCAAGACCTCTACACTGAGGAGTATAACATATTCAAAATTAAAGAAGGCCTAAATAAATGGAAATCCCAGTTTCACAGATTGGAAGACTCAATATTGTAAAAAAGACAATTAAACACAAATGGATTTACAGATTCACTGAAATCCCAACCAAATCTTAACAGGGAACCAAGCTTTAAGGAATCTGCAGTTTGGCTGCAATCCCAACTAAGTCCCATATTGAGCAGTAGTTTCTTTATGGAAATTCAAATGTTAATAGTAGTCAAGATAATACTGATGAAAAATCAGAAGGATGTACAGTAATAAATAATGATCATTTGTTCCAAAGATAAGACAAAGATAATTACTCCATTCACTAGAATAGGCCGATACAGCACTATTCAAATTTGCAACATAAATCCACGTGATTTATGAATAAGTTACTGGTTTTATTAGTGATATCACTTTATCATCTTTCATTGAGCTTCATAGTTGAGTCACACCTCTTTCTTCATAGATGCTTTTTGGGTCCCTCAGGTTATCCTACTTTTTTCTCTGTTCTTGACCAGTCTGTGACTTGCCCAGCTGCATGTGTTCTCCTGCAAGCTTGAACTTTAGCTGGGGCCTTGAAAGTTCCCAGTCCTGATAAAGGTGTTTACACTGTTTTTCCTTCCCTCCCTCCCTTCCCTCAAAACACTGAAAGGGACCTGCCTTATCTCGAGCCAAATTCCTTCAACCCTCATATGAACTCCATAACTTGACCTGTCATTGCGAACATAACTAGATAGAACAGTTCTTTCTCTCACTGTCCATTGTGAGGACACTCTGCAGGCCCCTCCATACATAAATTGCCGACCAACAATGCTTCGGACTGAGCATTCTGGCAACTAGTGCTCCTTTCCTGGAAATTCCAACTGACCCCATCTTGGGGATATTTGGGGCATTCCCCTGTGGAGACTAACCTGCTGCCACTTTTGTGATGACTTCAGCTAGATGGAACAATGTTGTACTTCAATAAAATGTATTTTTTTCCAATGGTGTAGTTTATCTCCCTATCCTTAATCTTCATTTCTTTCAAAATTTTCATTGTTGATGAGAATCAAATCTGCTAACTGATTAACCCTAAGGAACTTCCCCTATCATTCTGAAGCTCATAGAAATAAGCTTAAAACGAACAGGGGGCAATTTTTACTTAAGGTGATTGTTGGAGAATAAAATGAGAACATTGATGAAACTACATGGCACACATCAGGTGCTGAATAAATATTAGATTTCATTTTTTCACTTTGTTACTCAATTACTAAATAATATATTTTCTATTTTTATTCCTGTCAGCTGCCAGAGTTGAAACACAGTTGTGCCACCCTTTATCTGAAATAATGTTATTCCTTTCCTTCCTTCTTCTTTCCTTCCCTCCTTTCTTCATCAGTTTCTCTATTTGTCCTTTCCTTCCTTTCTTCCTTCCTTCCCTCCCTTCCTTTCCTTCTTTCGCTTTTCTTTTCTTTCTTCCTTTTTGGCAAATTGAAAATAAGAATATTTTTGTGGTCTCTTAAGTTTATGTTTAATAACTTAGCTCTCTTTCATATTGTAAGTCATGCTTGTTGTAAAATACCTGTGAAAACATTAAAAGTGTACATCTTTTTAGTAAGATATTGGTTTACGTTAAATTAATATGTTGTACTCCAACTCAAGTCACTAGGATATGCTCTGCCTAAAGCAGAAAACTGTGCCAAATATGGCTTTCAGAAACACTGTAATGCCAATGAAAGCCGGAGTTTTTTCATTCACGTATGAAGATTTAGGAAAAGTTAGCTTTTTTTTTTTTTTTTTTTTAATGCAAAGGTGATGAAAAGCCACATTGGCAAGATTGTTAAAGGAAATATTTTTTGTTAATCAATTTATCTATCACTAAGCTCATGAAAAAAGTATTTAGTTACATATGCCTCACATACTACCTTTGTTTTCTAGGTTATATTTGTTTTATCTTGTTTTATAACTGGTATTGCTGCAGCTACAGCTCTGTTTGTTGTTACTCCTTTGCTGTTGTTATTGGCTACTGTTCTCTGTTTACTTTTTTAAAATAAAGATCCTTTAAGTATATGAGATATAGTATCATAGAATGTGCTTTGGTCTAGGCAGATAGAATTGGTCTGTTTTAAGCATTGAGCTGGTGCTAATAAGCAGAAAATTATATAAATCCAAAATAAAAATAGTGGCATCACTAATCTTTTTCAAAGATATTTAAATGTTCAGAAATATTTTTTATTTATTTGATACTTAACACATGATGTGCATGTGAATATGAATATACAATATATTTATTTTGAAATTGTAAAGATTTTAAATCTAGAAAGTTTCAAATTTCTTTGTGTCTAACATCAATATAGTGAATAGTTTGGGCTGTAAATTTTTGTCTTTATTCCCAAACTATACCTGTCAATCTACACATTACTATCTGAAAACTAGTGGAGTAATTATTTTAATGAAAAAATTACATAGCCTAAGAACTCAGTGTTATGACTTTTTTATTAATTTTACATTTCATAAATATTTACTAAGAGATGTTTTTAGTGATCAAGTTAATATTTTTACAGATGAGGAGATCCATTAACTGTAAACAGACTACTTTTCAGGGAATAAAAAGCTATACTAATATTATGAATTAAAATAGGCTGTTACATTATTTATTAACAGGCTGTACATTTAAGAACTAATTCACTTATTTAGCCATACTTACATATGACTGAGGACTATTTGAAATACTGAATTCCATGAAATGCTTTAAAACAGTAGAATTAGGTATTATTTACAGTCCTTCAAGTAGAACTAAATATACAGTAGAATTAAATATATACAATATTGACCTTTCAATCTAGCTTGCTATATAGGCTTTTATGTGTGTCGATGAGAAACTGGTTAGCAGTGGTAACCTTTAGAGATGGGTCTATAAGAGTCTATAAGAAACTTAAACAGTTCAACAAGCAAAACATACAATGACATTAATAAGCAGGCAAAGGACATGAACTGACACTTTTTAAAAGAAGACATACATGCAGCTTTCGAATTTGTATTCGAGGAAACCGATAGTGCTAACAAGTGTGTTGGTATGCGCAAACTCTATTTTCAGTCATATGTATGCATTAAGCTGCACAATTCTTAAAAATGTATGTCTTTATTTCTGACTACTAAAATTTCTAATCTGTATTTAATAAAAAACATCAAATGTCTGCTTCTCAGGCATATAAATTAAATGATATGTAATCAACATCATGAGTTCCCCTTTCATACACATATACACACAATATCCTTTGAGGATTATTTTAAAATATAATGTTTCAAGTTTGCTAAATCAGTGTTTATTAACCCAAATGCTTTCAAGAGTCACATAGGAAATACAGTTTAGTAAAGAAGGCTAAGTCCAGGATATTGAATTGCAAATGTGTACCTTTTAAGTGGGAGCACATGTGTGCCAACTAAATGAGAGTTTCAAATAGATGCTTCCTATTTCAGGTAATCAAAATCTGACTCAAATGACCTAAGTAATGTGTTTTGCATGACTGGAAGTCCCGTTAAAGAGTCAGTATCAGTGTTATTGTTGTCAAGGCTCTCTTCAATTTTTTTCATGGACATAAAGAAAAAAAAAAGAGAGAGAGAGAGTTAGTTTTTCCTACAAGGCTTGAATAAAAAGTCTTTCCTTCTTTGACTTGGCTCACTTCAGTCCATGTGCTCACTTTCTGGCTAAAATCATCTCCAGGTGTCTCAGTCCCTTCGGGCATCTATAATAAGATAGTATAGGCTGGGTGACTTATTAAACAACAGAAATTTATTTCTTACAGTTCTAGAAGGTAGAAAGTCTAAGATCGATCAATGCACTGGCAGATTTTGTATTGAGAAAGAGCTTGCTTCTTTATGAAGAGTGTTTTCGTGCTTTATTCTCACAGGCAGAAAAGCAAGGAAGCTTTCTGGAGATTCTTTGATAAGGGCACTAATCCTGTTCATAAAGCCTCTGCCTTTATGTCCTAATTATTTCCTTAAGTCCACACTTCTTAATACCATCACCTTGGGGGTTAGGATTTTAAGATTTGAATTTTGGGGTACTTAAACATAAGGACCATAGCACCAGCCGAATAGTATCTGTTGATGGGTAAAGCTGAATTTTCTGAGTCAATCACCTACAAATAGATCTGATTGTCATGACTGATCAAACCTAATTAGGACCCATTTGTGAACACGAATAAAGGGTCAATTTCTCTTGAGTGCCATACGTTGTGTAGACAAAGTTTCATTATATGTTTTAAAATAAAATTCAGTTGGAAATAAACGAACATAAAAGATGCTGGGGATCAAAGTAGACTGCCTACAAACAGGGTATTTGACATTTTTTTTTTTTTCAGGATTTGCAGAACCACAGACTCAATGTGGTTGAATCTTTCTGACATTTTGAGTAAAGCTGAAAATCTCAGTTATTATGTAAAATGTTTCAATCACGGAAATAAATGAAATTTGAAGCATTGGGCAGGGCAAACAAAATTAACTTACAGACCAATTCAGCATGTGGAGCAATCGGTTTTCAGCTTGTATTCTAGCTATCACAAATGCTATTTCTGGGTAATTTCAGGCCATGTACTGCAGCTACAGTAATTTTTTAGGCCCACTTCCTGAAGACTGATAGAAATTAGAGGTCATGGTTATAAATGTAAGAGAGACATTGAGTGGATATATCTTACATTAAATTTTTCTTATGTGTGACTGTGGGAAGGGTGGGTAATTTTATGGAGGACTGTGGTAAGAATAGCGCTAGGGATACAAAATCAATATTTGAAGTATTTTTCAGACCTCCAAGCAAATAAATAAAAGTAAAAGGAGGAAATGAAATAGTAAGGTAAAAGAATACATATAACTTTATGAATTATAAATAATTCAAATAGATAATACGGGTCGTATGCAAGAAAATACATGATAACAAACAGAAAAAAAGTCCCCTGTAAACAATTAAAATATTATATATTTATTGTCAAAAAATGAAAAGAAGAAAGAAAACACAAGTCAGAAATAACGGCATCACTCATCTATTATGCCAGTAATTTTCAAGTGTTTCTTTCAGGAATATACTTCTGTATATATTTTACATATGATTATATATCATTATGAATACAAATCAAATTAGATGTAATATTTTTAAGCTTAAACATAAATGGATTATTCCAAACATTTTTAATGGTAAAAATATTTAAGAAGATTCTATGTGTTTCAATTTAATAATTTCAATTAGACATTTAAACGGTATTAAATATGTTGATGTTATACATCTTTCAACATTTTTGCTAAAAACTTCCATTTTTATCCTGTATTATCTCCTTATTATCCTTGTGTAAAAGTTAAAATTCAAGATAACAAATAGGGAGGACATTTTAATTGCTTTAATAAACATTGCCAGTTATTTGAAAAATATATATAAATCTGTATTTCAAATAAAAACCATGCTAAGACACAGAACAAGGGGGGGAAAGATGGTGAGTGAATAAAATCCAGCAAATCAAAGATAACTAATCTTTTTTATTTCTCAAATTTCAGTTCTGTTTCATCCAAAATATCTTCTCAAATCAAATTTATTTATACTATCTAAATTTGATACGAAAGTAGGGAACTCTTTTCATGAATGTAACTCCGTTTACTTGAATTTCTACTTACACGACACTTCAGAACCTATTTTGTCTTTTGAGGAAGTATTTCAATGTTAGTTAACACAGCATATATACAAACACCATTGATATAGAACATGTAAACTTTATCACTTTTTTCTTATAATTTAAGCTTCCAAAATTCAATAGCCTATAATACAGAGTCAAATTTTGGGGGGTTAATGAAAAGTAATATTTTTGTTAGATAATAGTGTCACAAAAAAACTCAAAATAAACGTAATGGATCTTCTGTGGTAGATAATTAACTACACAATGTAGTTTTTGTACCAAAAGATCCAGCAGTAGTCATCTTCTAAGAACTGTGTCTGCAAGAAAAATAACTTTCCCCCCTTTGTTTGGGAATGAGAGAATGAATGTGTGACAGGAGCTAATCATCATTCACTTTATATCAATTTACTATAGATTTTTACTGTACTTTTAATTCAAGATGTTTCAGCCTCTTTCCTTTTATATATTAACTCATAGCTGAAATATGCTTAAAATAATGAGAAAAGCATATCTTGGATTTTTATAATTGCTTTATGAACCTATAAGGAATTGAAAAAGTACCAATAACATAATATAAAACAACATAACAAGTTTTAGGAAAAACATGAATTCTCATTTTTCTTATAGGATTTTTACCAGTGATTTACATATTAATATTTAATTTCTTAAATTTTCAAAATAGCTTTTCAAATTTTCCTATAAAAGTAATATTATTTTCACATGGAAATAAACCATTGTCTTTGATGAGTTTTCTGAGATGTAGTTTAGGGATATATAATACAGTAAAAATTTCCCAGACTATAAACACACATTGAACATACATCGATAGTATAAAACACTACCTAGTTGGCACATAGAAACAGTAAATAAACATAAAATTATCTATAAGAATCTAGCAAAATATATAACAAGGAAATGTACAAGCAATTCAGAAATGTAATAAATACAGACTTGAGTAAGTCCTTGGTATACATTAAAGAAACATATTTTAGCAATATCTATAAACGTTCATTCCTCGTGTATCCATGTACACATTCACACACACAGAGTATGTTTGTGTATGTATCCCTGTACACATAGTGTGTATGTATATATACATGTACACACAGAGTTTTGGGAGCCTTAGGGTGTCACTATTCCAGCTGAAACTTCTGTGGTGGTGGCGCCTTTTCCCGAGTTTTTGCCCACTCAGCTCATTCCACCCACACGGCCTGGCAGGCTGTGCTCGGCTAGCACTACCATCCCGGATCCTATGCCAGCCAAGGGTGAGCCAGGCACGGAGCCGAGTGAGCATGGAGTCCAGCCACTGCACACAGCCAAGCACGCCAGCTGCTGTCGTGGGGTGGGCAGTTCCGGGCGCCGGTACAGGCGCCAGCTCCATGCAAAGCTGCCGCTGGATCAGGTGGCTGCAGTCACCGCAAGTGACTTCCACTGCGGGCCAACGCATCTGGATAAGGGGAATGCAGCGGTGTCTGGAAGCTTGGAAACGCCAGGAACCTCAAAGTCCCAAAGAGGGTGTCATTGCCGTGGCTCGGAGAGACCCCTAGGTCTGGGGTCCCCGAAGAGCCGCAGTTCTTTTCTCCTTCTAGTTGGCCGCAAGGTGAGGAGCAGGCGGCGCATTTCAGCCCTGTTTGTGTTACAGCTTTCAGTCCCGCTACTCAGTGGCCAGAGCTCTTGTTCCACATCCAGGAAGAACGAGGTGGGTGGGCAAGGTGGGGAGGAGTTTCACTGAGCGACACAACACCTCTCAGACTAAAGTGGGTAGCTCCTTCCCATAGCTGAGAGCCCCAACGCCTGAGTCTGGCTTGTCTGGGGTATTTTATGGGTTCAGAAAGGAGGAAGTGCGTGTTGATTGGTCCACGGGCAGCCATGGGTGGGCACTGAAAAAACACCATAAATTCTCACTCCAGGCCATGGATTCCACCCAGAACTGACATCCTGGCCTCCAGGCTTCAGGCCTTCATTGGCTTGAAGGTGGGGCTTCACCAGGGACCCTCCCCTTCCTGCCTAGTAGCCTATCTGCCTCCTGGGCTGACGTGTCAGCCAGTGCACCCAGGATGTTTGTGCTGAGGCACCTGCGGACCCATGCGGGGCTGCCCTCAGGCCCCACGCAGCCCCACTCCCGTACTCGTTGACGTCCAAAGTCTGGAGGAGGCCGAGGGTTCAGGGCACTGGCATGCCAGTGCCACCCCAAGCATGGACACACCCGACCTGGTTGCAGGAGCTCCCAGGCTCGGCCACAACTTTGCTCCCACCCGGAGTGGGTGCCAGGAGCGGGGAGAGGCCAGGCCCTGGGAGCAGGAACTTTCAAGCCTGCAGAGACAAGGGACTTCCTGGGCCCCGAGAGTGCAGCGATGCCTGGGTCCTGGGCCATGGCTGGGTGGCTGCAGCTGCACCCTGGAGTGCGGGACTCCTGGAGTGTCCCGCTCCTGCCCCACTGACTCCGTACAGTGCAGGGCTCCCCACTGTTGCCGGCCCCTGCTGGCTCCGCGAAGTATGCAGCCCTGGCCGCGCCTACCCCGCTGCAGTGGACGTCTTTGCAGCAGCCCCTCCAGATGGGCCGCCGCTGCCATCAGTAGTATTTGGGTACGTATCCATGTACACATTCGCACACACAGCTTATTTATATATTCTCTATAGTTACCTAATGGTTAGATGAGTACTACTTTATGCTCTTCACCTAAAAATGTTATTAGCATCTTGCTGTACTGCACTTTCTTTAATCTACGTTTCAATTGTGGTCTCTCTTACTGCCATTAACTTGTATTGTATTGAACAGTGACTACTGCCACTAACTTGTGTTGAACAGTGACTGGTGAAAGGAATAGAGTTCTGTCTGCTAAAATATTGCCAAGAAAGGTCGATTGCAGTGACTCACACCTGTAATCCCAGCACTTTGGGAGGCTGAGCGGGGTGTATCACCTGAGGTCAGGAGCTTCGTGGGCCCTGGAGAGCGCAGAGATGACTGGCCAACATGGCAAAATCCCGTCTCTACTACATACATACATACATATGTATGTATGTATGTATGTATGTATGTATGTAGTAGAGTATATATATACACACACAAAAAATTTGCTGGGCACTGTGGCGAGCGCCTGCAATCCCTGCTACTCGGGAGGCTGAGGCAGGAGAATCTCTTGAATCCTAAAGGCAGAGTTTGCAGTGAACCTAGATGGCGCCACTGCACTCCAGCCTGGGCAGCAGAATGAGACTCTGTCAAACAGAAAACAAAACAAGCCAAGAAAAAGTACCACACTAAAAATTAAAAATGAGAACTTTATGGTGGCTTGAAATGGGTTAACACTTACAAGATAAGCCAGAGTAAATATATGATAAGTCTCAAAAATTGGGGACAGTTTTTGAAAAATTGATCTATGAAAGTAAGAAACTATACCTGTAAATATACCATCATTCTAGGAATTAAGTTGCTAAAGGATAGTAGCAATTTGTTTTGTTGGGAACACATTACTCTGAGTACTATGCTGGAATTTCACATAAAACTGAATTTAATTAACATTTATTTTCAGTCAGGTGATACAGTCACTTTACAGAGAAGGGGCCCTGTTTCATGACATAGACAACGTTGTTTTGAGAGAGATACAGTTATGTTCAAAATAAATCATTATTTGTCATATTGAATGAAATATTTGTAAATGTTCTTCAAAATATATGTAGTATAGTAATACCACTGTTTTCTGGAAAGAATGATCTTTGTCATCTTCACAACTAGAATATTCCTTTTAATTTAAACATTATTTACACTTTGTTCTCCTTATTAAGTTTGTTTTAATCTCTTCTCTTCTTTTGATATCCTCCTCCCAATGACAGCATTTAGATACACTATTAAAATTTGTCAGCTAAGTAAAACCCACTTTCGTCCTGATGTTTTCTTATATCACTTCAGTTATTAGTATCTTAAATCATTAATGACTTAAATTCAGGAAATATATTTCCACCGAAAATATGATTATAATAAAACCAAATTATCTTCCCAATAATGTATTATAGTATCCATTTTGTGTTTTTATCTTATCTTCCTTCAATGACCTCTTCTAAGTTCCTCAGACCACATGCTGAGAAATCTGCATAATTTATTACTTATTGTATAGTTCTATGCACACAGTGTATACTAGTAAGTATTTGGCTCAACAATAATTTATAGTACTTTGGGCAGTAGTCAATTGAAGGATTTGGAGTTGGAGATAATTTAGATAATTTAAATAATGGCCAAGTGAGAAGCTAAAAAGAGTGGGAGTGGTTTAGTATGCTGAAAATAAAAGCTATCAGTAAGCTTTTAATCTTCAAATTCTGTAAGAGTGTATTATTTAGCTTCCTCTGCTTTGTAGAGAAAAACTGAAATTAGATTAGTTTAAAATTAGAAGGAAAAATAAGTAAAGCCCTGGTATAGAATAGACTTTTGAATCTAGCCTTGAAGAGCAATCTCTGAGAATTCAGTAAAATGTTAGAATAAATGGCTTTTTTCTCACCAGTCCACATTTGTTGATAAAAATTTACTGCACTTCTAGATTATCCTGATAATCATTACCAATGAACAATTCAATAATATTGTGATTCAAGAATTGTCTTCACTACCATGTTCTCTACTTATTTGCAAAGGAAAAATAACGATGCTCTCAAAGCCGTAAGACAAAAAACAAGAACCCCAAAAGCAACTAAACTTTATGGCCTAAAAATCCTTCTTAAAACAGTACTGTAATTCAGAAGAAAGTAATTCAGGATTAAGAAATAAAGACTGATATAACACTAGATGAATGGTGACATAAGGATACATGTATCTTATACATTTGAATAAATATTGAATAAAATGTTAAATATATAGATTATGATATAACAACAGTGTCATAAAATAATCTGGACTCAATATGTATTCATATTATTTAGCTTTGAAAGGATTCCAATTTAATAATATTTGCTAAATTAATGACATAAGTTTTGCTATGAGAAGGACATGGAATGTAATTTCCCTCTCTGTGAGAATTTTATGTCACATTGTATCAAACCATATATGTGAGATATTGGCCTTAACTACTGGACTCCAAAACATATATAAACCCAAGACTTTGACAGACACATTGAGAGCTTAGGCTACTGTGTGGCAGCCTCCAACTGACAGCTCAGGCTGTAGCAGGGCTACTATCTGAGAGCCTTAAGTACATTCTCCCAAGCCTCATTGACCAGCGTCATCACCACTCCTGTGTCTGAGGACCTTGCCTGTGCACATGAACTTATGCTGCGCTGGTCAAATTATCCCTCCTGAAAACTTCTGATAGAAAGGTATGCCTCAAACTTCAATTAGACTTTACATCCACAGAGGCCTGCTTCCATTGTAATTGATCAACTAGATTTGGAAAATTGGACTCTAAAGAGAATTGGAACTCACTTATCATGTGGTTAACGTACTTTGTCACAGTGCATTCCTGTAAGATTGGTTCTCCATATTCTTTTTCTCTTTCAGCATTGTTAGAAAAAAAAAAAAAAGGACAGAGAAAATCTCTACGTATGGCAATAAACCATGTAATTCATGAAATCACACTTAGGCCATCTTCTTATTTTAACCATACCAAATGATATGTGTGGCTTATTTTTCATAGAAAATGCGAAATTAGGGTCACACTCTGTCACCCAGGCTGGAGTGAAGTGGTATAAACCCAGCTACTGCAGCCTTGTCCTCCTGGGCTCAAGCAACAAGCGATTCTCCTGCCTCAACCTCCCAAAATGTTGGGATTATAGACATGAGCCACTGTTCCTGGTTTGAAACTACATTAAAGCAGATAGTTAGTTTTTTAAAAAATATTTTACAAACTAATTTTCAGCATCAAATTATCAGAAAGAGTTAAAAGTAAGAGTTTTCACAATGCTTGGATGGCGGGAATTTTTACACAACATGGTGGGAGTTCAAATAGGCTGATATGGTATGGGAAATTAGTTATTAAAGATATGTAGCTTTATAATTTGTAATTCTGCTTTACACAATACTCAGAAATGCACTGTTTCTTGACAATTTTGTAGCAGATTGAACACTATCATTTTCACCAGTTAGTGTCCAACACCATAGAAATTAATGATAGTAAGAGAGACCACGATTCAGAACATAGATGGGCCTGAAGCATTCAAACTAAAAAAAATTCAGTACAACAAGATGGCAGAATTTTTAATTCTGCTTTACAAAGTGCTCACAGATGCAGATAAATAATAAATGTATTTAGTTATCTTATTTTTGAAAGAAACTGTTGTGTATTTGTTTGTTTTCACTCTACCTCCATTCCTAATGTCCTGAATCAGAAAACTCCCGATGTGTAGTTATGTCTGTGCCACATATATTTACAACAATGTATTTAGTTATATTTAGAAGTTCATAGCAAGTAACATTTTCTAAGAATCATCACCTCAAAATCAATGACAAATTAGATCATGACCTGATGGTAGAGGTAATCACAGGGAAATACAGCAGCTACCATAAAGTGTTAGAATTCCCTTATTTTATCTAAGCATAGCATAAAATTGGTAATTTTACAAAAAATAGGAACATATAAAATTATAGGCTTATGAAAATAGGAAATTTTTATTTTTAATATTAAATATTTGTTTCAGAGGGTGTTTTATATTTGTTATTAAATATCTATAACAGAGTTACTGATCTATACTTGTGTTAGCTGAATCAACAATAGAAATATGTCAGCAAAAGTTACATAAGGAAGGACAACATGCCCTGATCAATACATTTTTTTAAATAACCTAAATTTGGAAGAAATTATATTTAGTAGTATCATACTGTTTTTCTCAATCTCTAAAATACCGCCATTAAAGCATAACTCATTTAAAGATATCTTCTTAGAAAAATGGAAGAAAAGCTAATATAGTTGTAGCTTTCAGTGGAGAATTGAGCCAGCTCAAGCAATTTTCTATAGAGATGTGTTTGTGTTCAGTGTATTTCTTACCCTAACCTCTGGGGAGTAGCTGTAGAAAAGTTTACTCCGAAATTATTCTCTAAGGATAAATTTTCTTCTTATCTTCTACTTGGATTGAAATGTTGTCTGGTAAAAGGCCACCTCACTTTACTAAAAGGCTGCTTATACTAACATCTTTAAATGGGAGCTTTTGGGGATAAAATATAAGATAGAATTTTAGGAGTCGAAGGGTAGTTTCTTTTATTTCATTTTGTTTGTGAATATATATTATAGTGCTAAAACCATAGAAAAGAAAATGAAACACTTAACAACCAGAGAAGCCCACAAACTTTTAGCATAATTTCTGCAAACCTTTTTAAAGTTGTCTCATCATTACAAGTTTTAAAAGTTCTGTGTTTACTTTATACAAAACTTAATATATTTGAGAAGTTTGATATATAGCAGCACAACTAATAAAATGATGCTTAATCTCAGAGAGTCATTATAATCACTTACAAAAGGAAATTTTCCTTTCCAATAGAAAAGAATATCTCGAAAGTTAAAATCATGAGGCCTAATTCTCACTGTCTGTGTTCATACTAAAAATTAAAATTAAGTAATTCATCATGGGTTTCTTTCCTGTATCAGCTTTTGATGTGATTTTTGAGTTATATTTCAATTCTCTACAAATTGGGCCAAAAATATTATGTCTTTTATGAGAAACAGCCTGTTATTCTGGCTTCATTAATCTCATGTATAAATTCCCTTGTCAAAAGGAAAGAGTTATTTTTGTAAATATTATGCATTGTAAGAAAAAGAATAAGCACTTTTAATTCAGCAAAAATATTGTGGACATATCACATGCAAGGCAAGCTGTAATGTGCTGAGAGTAGGAAGATAAACAGAGCCAAGCTCCAGTCCCAGAGAATTTTACAGTCAAACTGTAATACAAGGGTATACATCAATACAAATCAAGAATGATGAGTTGGCCGGGCGTGGTGGCTCACGCCTGTAATCCCAACACTTTGGGAGGCCGAGGCGGCAGATCATGAGGTCAGGAGTTCAAGACCTGCCTGACCAACATGATGAAACCCCGTCTCTATTAAAAATACAAAAATTAGCCAGGAGTGGTGTTGTGTGCTTATAATCCCAGCTACTCGGGAGCCTGAGGCAGGAGAATTGCTTGAACCCGGGAGGTGGATGTTGCAGTGAGCCGAGATTGTGCCATTGCACTCCAGCCTAGGTGACAGAGTGAGACTCCATCTCAAAAAAAGAAAAAAAGAATGATGAGTCCACCACCTGTGAGAAACTCAAATAGTCCTTAATGAGTAAGGCATAAGAGGATAACTAAAGTGATGTTTAACATAGAAAGATATTTAGATGTTTGAGCAGAACTATTGAGGATGTGTGAAATTTCACCATGTCTTGATGTAGAGAATGAGCATTCTGTAGGAAGGCAGCAGGGATCAAATACATTTAGTAGTGTTAGTGCATAGCATATATTCTTCTTCTTTGAACTATCTACTGGGTTCATGGAATGGGCAAAACTCCTGAGTTACAAATGTAAGTTACCTTTACTCAAAAGCTTATTTTCAAGTGAAGGAATATAGAAAACTAACTATGACAACCCAAGACAACAGAGCTTAATATGGGCTTATTGGAGGTGGGTATGCCAGTCTTTAGAAAAAATAATCTAATCAAGTCTGAGTTATTAACAGGAGATTTGTAAAAAGAGAGCACCTCCACTGTATTTCGAATACATTCAAAATTAATCAAGGTGTACAAAAAAACTGAAGATAAGCATTTCATTGCAAAGAAGCCTGTTTAAAGACCTGACTACATGTGACAACATAGCAACTCTGGGAAACTAAAATTAGTTGACTACCACCATTGTAGTGATAGAGGGACACTATGGAGGGACTCAGAGGAGCCTGTGGTGATGGCAAAGGAAAAACAACATTGAGATATGACAGATCTGAATATAAAGTTCAACTTGACTAGTTATGAGATATACTTCTGGGGCTGTTATCTGTGAAATAACCCTTTCAGGTGCCTAAAGGATGATAAATGTAGTGCACTTAATCCAGATATTTGAGAATATTTCTTCATTATAAAAATATTTATTGCCTTGCTACCACCTATAAGGTTCTATGGTCAATGTTTGGGATACAATAAATAATATTTTTCCCCTCCTTCCTCAAGGACTGTACTAACACATTGGAGAGAGAACGAAATACTCAGGAAAGTACAATTTAGGGTGATAATTCAACTAGTCTTTAGGTGTGGGAAAAGTGAATGTAAAGGAGGTGGTTTATTTACATCTGTAGAACATAGCAACAGAGTGTAGGGGTTGAACCAAGGAAGAGAGACAGAAGTGATTATTTTGTGCAAAGAAACAGTAGCTAAGAAAATGTGAAACTTTCAAGGAACTACAAGGTGTTTAGTATGGCTGAAAAAAATATAAACAGGGAACTGGCACATAACAAAAGTGATCCCAGAAAATCTTGTGAATTCTGATAAGGAGTTTGAATTTCATTCTAAGAACAGTTGGGAGCTATTGAATGTTACGAATTGCAAAAACATTGTCATCATATCTGGCTGCTAGAAAAGGCACTTTTCTGCAGTGTGGATAAGTGTGATCAATAAGAGGAAGTGGGGTTGTAAACTATTGCACCAATGAAAAGAAGAAAATATGATGATATGAACTAGGGTAGTGGAGTTTGGAATACAGATTTACCAGAAAATTGCAGATAATGTCATTTGCTCAGTTGTTTATAGAGGAAGATAAACATAGACAGTCACTATGTTTGGGACAACTCTATAGAATGGGTCCACTAAGTAAATACATGAAACTTGGGGAAGAACAAGTAGGGTGTAAAAAATAATAGCTTTACTTCGGATGTGTTTGAGAAACATTAAGCACAAGAAGGAAGTATGAAAAACTGGAAATATAATAGTTTTCAGGAGTACAGTGATATGATCATAATAGTATTTCAGAGTGATACCCCTTGAAAATGAAAAGAATGGATTTGAAGAAGAACAACAATCCAAACGAGAAGTTTTAAGGTTTTAGATCAGGGGAGCAATGGAATAGTTGACTACAGATATAAAGATTGTTAATGAGGAACCAACGATACCATTCTGTGATGGGCTGCATATGACTCGTAAGAGAGAATAACAGATAGGGCTAAATAACACATTTTTGTCTTGAGAAACCATGGAGATGAAATGGATGAAGGGAAAGCTTAAGACAGAAGATGCGACTTTCCCCTTTGGCTTTCGTAGGTTTTACATACCCATGGGGCGGTAGGTAGTGGATGATTGTGATTGCCAAGGAGATCCCTGGGTAGAGATGTACTGTGTTTCGTTACTATACTCTGTCAAAGCACATGCATAGGTGGAGGGTCAAGAAGACAACCTCAGACAGCATCAGTATTTGAACCTCAAGTCATCCTGATACTTCATGGTCAGTTAAAGGAGAAACTAGTTGGTTGCACTGTGCCTTCGAAAACAAAGGTTCAGTGCATTTCCAAAGCAAAATTAAACGAGCAAATGCAGAGAAAAATAATTAAAATGATGAATAAACACACAAAAAAAGATCATTGCATTGGGTAAATTAGAGGTCATTGGTGGCCTTAGCAACACAATTGCACTGGAGTAGTGGAAGGAGAATTTACATTGAATCTTAGTAATACATTTAGCTAGGAAGAGACAGAATAAGGATGAAGAAGGCAGGAAAAGTTAGGGGAGAACAGAGAGAAGAGAGATAATGACAGACTTCTAAGTGACTAGAGTAATTGAACTTGTCTATATTCTAAAATAAAAAATTAACATACAACATCGATGGGGTTAATTCAGTATGATATTTGAAATTCTGTAGTGAAAAAATTCCCACTTGTTTTTCTTTGACATTCTTGTTACAGCAAATTGTGTTTAAGAGATAATTTTCTAACAAAATAATTATTCATAATTATTCAGGTAGAAGTTAAGCCACTTTAACATATATAATTAATACAATTTAATTGGTGAAATCATCTAACAAGACTACTTATTATATTAATACATAATTGCAACATAATTTGTCCTGTAATTTTCCCCTGTAAATGAAAACACATTTTATATGGTCAGTATGAAGGATAATCTATAGAAGATGTTTCAAGTAGTTTATTACTGGCTTCAGAATTTTACAGGCAGTGATGACTTTTGGGATATAATTCAGTATAGGTGGTTAAAAGTGATCATTTTGAAGGTAATGAACTCATGAGGAAACATCTTGCAGGACAAGAAAAAGAAAACATGATAGAGCTGTATAAAAAAATGATGAAAAATGCTTCTGGTATTATGGCAAAAAAGCTTTTATATGTCAATATATGATGATATAAATTAATTAACTAATTAAGTATATAAATAGGTGTTTACTCAGTCCTTTATTTCAAAATATTTTCCTTTTATCCAAAAACTTACAGAATAAGATTGTACCTCGAGAAACACACATTTAAAACTAGATTTACACAGGATATGTATTACAACAATTTCATATTTTTTCTCTTGAAGAAAAATATGAGCTCCAATATTACAAATGTTGATTTTTATTTTGAAGTAAATGAAACTTGAAAATATGAATAAATATTTATTCTCTTCTTTAAATAATTACATTTCTTATATTTCAAATCTGCTTTAATTTGCTTTGATACTAATATCCATGCACTTTCATTTAAAGAGCTATAAAAATCAGTTTCTCAAAGCTATATTCTAGGTACTGAAACAAATTAAAATAAAAAAAAAAATCTTTCTTTGAAATAGAAAAGTGAATGACTATTGGCTAAATATTACATTTGAAATCCAGAAAATCTAAATGTGGCTTAAAATCCTAAAAATCTATATGTAAAGAACTCAAATAAGTAAAACCAACAAGGTGTCAGGCCCCTGAGTCCAAGCTAAGCCATCATATTCCCTGAATGTATACATGTATATGGCCTGAAGCAACTGAAGAATCACCAAAGAGGTGAAAATAGTCAGTTCCCGCCTTAATTGATGACATTCCACCATTGTGATTTGCTCCTGCCCCACCCTAACTGATCAATTGACCTTGTGACATTACTTCTCCTGGACAATAACTCTCAGGAGCTCCCCATCCAGCACCTTGTGACCCCTGCCCCTGCCTGCAAGAGAACAACCACTTTTGACTGTAATTTTCCACTACCTACCCAAATCCTATAAAACTGCCCCACCCCTATCTCCCTTTGCTGATTCCTTTTTCAGACTCAGTCTGCCTGCACCCAGGTGATTAAAAGGCTTTATTGCTCACACAAAGGCTGTTTGGTGGTCTCTTCATGTGGACACGCATAACACAAGGCTGCATACTTACTTGCTATATAACCTTGGAAAATTCGTTAATATTTCTGTGCTTCAGCTTTCTCATCTATACAACAGAGATAAAAGTAGTGCTGACTTCATATAATTGTTTCAATAAATTACTCTCTTTCTCTCTTTCTTTCTCTTTCTGTTCCTTTCCTCCGCTCTCCCTCCTTCACTCTCTTCCGTGCTCCCTCTCTCTTTCTTAAAAATTCCCTGGAAAACGGCATTTTGTCTAAGTAATAACTGTAATATACTATAAATGAACTATTATTATAATTTAAATTGGTTTTAAGCACATTTCTATTACTTAGTCTGCATTATATTCAGTTTTATTCATGTTAACATTAAATTACTTTCAAATTAAATGTGTTTTTTCCATTTTACATTATTATAATCTCTTCAGTAATATCTTTATTTTAGCAATACAAATGGAAAGCAAAAACTATATGAAATCAGTCTACCTTAAATAAATAGCCATTAATTCTGTCATTTTAATACTTTAAAATAATTTTGAATGCTTTTTTTGATAAAGCAAGAATTTTAAAATACAAAAAGAATTGTATGCAAAAATTTGCAATATTATGATAATATTTCATAATTTAAAGATGTTGGCTGGGCATGGTGGCTCACACCTGTAATCCCAGCACTTTGGGAGGCCAAGGTGGTGGATCACTTGAGGGCCGGAGTTTGAGACCAGCCTAGCCAACACTGTGAAACCCAGTCTCTACTAAAAATACAAAAATTAGTTCAATGTGGTGGCAATTGCCCATAATCCCAGCTATTCAGGACGCGGGAGCACAAGAATTGCTTGATCCTAGGAGGCAGAGGTTGCAGTGAGTCAAGAACAAGCCACTGCGCTCCAGCCTTGGCAACAGAGCAAAACTCTTTCTCAAAAAAATAAAAATAAAGAATTAAAAAAAAATAAAAATTTCAGTACCAAAATTAAATTAAACTTAAATTTGTTTTAGTTTACATAAATTTAAATTTTAGTTTACATAAATTTAAATTTTAGCTTACATAAATTTAAAATACAGTGTCAACTTACTGCATTTTAAGTGAGTATAAATGTTTTTGTAATCAAAATAGTAAAGTAAAATTATACATAAAATAACAACATAGTTCTTCATTGTTTTGCCATCTTTAATGAGCAACGAGAGCTCATTAAATAGCATACATCAAAGTTGAATTTCAAAACTTAAAATTCTTGAAGTACCAGTGAAAGTGTGTGAATAAGCCTTTTAATGTGATAAAAGTAGGTACCATTATTCCCACTGAGTACATTAGAACATTGAAACTTTAAGTCGATAATAATTCTACCGTAGTTATATCGCTGAAATGTGACAGTCAGGATTATAAAAGCACTGGATAAGTATAATAAGCCTACCTACTTCAATTCCATCATCACGACACACTATTGGAATAGATCTTTCTTCTCTCTTTTTTAGTCACTATATATTGTTATGAGCCATGCTCCACACCTAACATATATTCCCATTTTAATTCTGGGCTAAAATTCTTGTAGAATCAGATATTCAATATGAAAGTCTGTGATGTGGCAGAAATTTATAAAATATATGAGTAAGAGAAGAACCATGACACCTGTTTCTACTTCTCAAAAAAGATAAGTGATGACATTTGGGACCAACTGAGAATCGCTTAGTAAATGTGAAAATTGTTCGACGTTGCTAGGAGAAGCTGTAAAAGGCAGACATCAATGCTGACTTTTGATAAGAATTAATCCATCTACTTCAGTCTAGGGATGTTTTCCAGGCTCTTCATATTTTCCATTGTTCATTTCAGTGGCTTGAAAAAATACGCAAAATATATTGGGTCTTCAAGAAAGGTACATAAATCATACACACACACAAGAAATATAGAAATAAAGGTGTATAAGGGATATAACAAACAAATATTAAACAGAAAGGGATAGAGGTGCAGTACTCAAAACAGACAAATTAAAGATGTGAAAGTAAAAATTCTGTAGATAAAAATAAAAGGAACAATGCAATGTACACATTTATAGATTGAAATAATTCACCAAGATGTAGACAGGATGGATTAAAAAGAGACACAGAGAGAGTAACAAAGCGTAATGATGATGATAATGTATTACATTATCTCATTGCTTGAGGGAAGGTAGAAATTTTTGACTTTTTCAATGTGTTATTTACCAAGGATATAATAGTTCAACTTTCAATAAGATACCCAGAAGCCAAGGGAGCCCATCAGTTCTGGTTGGAGAATTCATTACACTGCAAAACTCTAAACTGATAGCTTAAAAAAGAAGGCAGTAATAATTTGGATTTTAATACTGGTGCATATTGCAATTGCATCTACATATTTTGATAATTCTATGAAATGGAGTAAGTTGATACACAAGAACATATTACATTTTTTCTCTTACAATTTTTAACATATTTGAGCAAATTGTTCTGGCTGCTTCACTTTGTTGACATAGATAATTTGTGTTTTTAAAACTTAATGTTAATATCCAATATATATTAATAATTAACAGTACAAAGATGTCAGTTAATATTAACATTTAATTACATGATATTAATATTCTGTTAGAATTAACATTTTATTTGTGTTTTAAAGGTATACAAGCAGATATGTAGGGGAAAAAAAACCTGGAGGATTCTGTCAGGTTTACTTCTGTTTTTTGAATACACTGTTTTGTTGTTTTTTTTTAAACTTTTTGAAAGTTTTTTTCCCTCTAGTTTTGATTTTTAATAGAAATGTCGTTTTAGAATCTAAGGCAAGTATCTGTTACTGAACTTAAGAGTAAGCCACATGGTGAAACTTCAACACAGCACAGAGATGCTTAATAAGAAAAGGGTCTTTGGTGGAAATGTAAATTAGTACAACCACCATGAAGAACAGTATGGATATTCCTCAAAAAAATAAAAAGCTATCACACAATCCAGCAATTCCATTGCTACGTATACACCCCAAGGAAAGGATACCGGTACATCAAAGGGATATCTGCACTTTCTCCCGACTTCGTGATCCGCCCACCTTGGCCTCCCAAAGTGCTGGGATTACAGGTGTGAGCCACTGCGCCCAGCCCAGCCGTATCATTTTTAATAAATATTTAACAATAGTATTTAATAATAGTAATGACAGTAATGATAGGATATATAACTAAAATGCTTCCTATAATGTTTAGCTAACTACTAGCTGAAAACATTAAGCAGAAATGTTTTTTAAATGGTACTACATTAGCAGTCTTATGTAGAGAATGAAATTATGTAATTAGCGACATAATACTTCAAATATTTCAAGCTTTTTATTGTTCTTGAATACATTGTCTCCTAAGAAGAATAATTTTGACAAATAGTAAAACCTATAATAAAGCCAGTTTTGGAGACTGGAGATACGTTTACTGTAAATGCTACTTGTAGCAGACATCTTGGTGCCAACCCAGATTCCCTTTACTGAGCAGATGCACCCATTTCCTTAGCTGTTCTGATTATTGACTGCTAATAATTTACAGCTGCACTTTTTTTGAAAATTCTACTCCATCCATAGAAGAACTTGACCTGGAAATACCCAGGTGCAGCCTGAAACAATGGTTGCCTCTGGGGCACAAAAGGCTTCTCAGGGGAGACCACAGCTTTGCCTATCCACCCCGCATCTCTGTCCTGTCCTGCTTCCTTCATTACCTTACAGTGTTTACCTGAGAGCACTCCCTCAATAGAGCCCATGCAGTAGAATCTTTCCGGCCCTGTTCCTAAGGACCTCAAACTAAGATAATCAGCAGATTATGTTTCTGGTGTGCTTGTAATTGTCCTATTTGAAAAAAAAAATATAAATATAATTAAAGGATAAATCTCTAGCATAACTTTTGGCAATGTTCTGGATTAACATACATGCATATTTTAAAGTAAATCATTAGAGTTATCAAAGCAAAAATTGTTCTGTGAAAATTAAACAGATGAGGAAGATTTTATTCAAGGCTG
The DNA here is from genome assembly GCF_003255815.1 of Theropithecus gelada. NCBI lineage: Eukaryota > Metazoa > Chordata > Mammalia > Primates > Cercopithecidae > Theropithecus > Theropithecus gelada. Next base: position 8,322,639 of record NC_037669.1, on the reverse strand, counting down.
TCACAATAGGGAAGAAAAGCCAGAATTCACAGGATTCAAAAGGCTGGAGAGTTTTTAAGATGTGGACTGGATATCATAGACCACCTGTGTTTGCTAATTGGCTATATCCATATGAAAAGTAAACTATCTTCTGCCCTGAAGGAGGTAGTTTTACAACCTGGAGCAAAGCACATGTTGAAGTTAAGGTGCTACCATCCCACGGTAACTGGGAGATAAGAGCAATATTGTTCTTTCTCTCTTAAATAGTGTTGTACTTCATTTTATTGGAAATATTTAAGCTGTGTAACATAACATTTTGATATACATATGTATCTTTCTTGAGGATTACATTTTAAAGACATGGCTTGCAGGCCCTTAAGAAAGACCTTCCTGAGTTCTATAACCGGCAAGAAACTTTTACAAGTATTTGCATCTCAAAAGGCAGAGAAAGACTTTACAATTACAAGTTTTATTAAGCAAATGCTCTAAGAAAAGGGAGTCAGGAAGAAGAGTGTCTAAAGCTTAGTCTAACTGAGGAGAATGTTAAGTACCTCTTTTTCTTAGTATTTTAAACACTTAGAGCTTATTATACAGGATAATCCATAATAATTTCTTTTTGCCTTTCTAGCTAGTCTAATCTGTATTGGCTGTATCAATGAACTCTTTTATCCTTCTGCTTCCTTTGGGTTTAATCAATTAGTAAAAGATTAGCATAGGAAGGTGGGTGAAGTGAAAATATTTATTTTCTCAGCTCTCTGCTTGCTGATTTGCTATGGGTTGGCTGTCTCTCTCTATAAAGGCCATAGTTTCATTCATAGTACCCTCGCTCTACTTGAACCTTCTTCATGTTCTCGAATCTGATATCCTTTTGGTTCTTCATATCTGGAAGAGGGAATGGCTTGCTACTATCGCTAACCTCAGGGTACTTCATATCCCTTGTTGGTTTCCTTAAATCCTGAAAACATTCGTGTGGTTAATAGAGAATGTACTAAGGGCTACACAAATTACACAGTTTGGGAAAGGCATTTGTTCGCCAATACACATCTAAACAGCAGAGCTGGATGTTCCAAGTTGGAATGATATACAGATATAACTGAAAAATAATTATAGCTGGATTTAACTTACTAGTTTTGTTGTTGGTTTCTTTCTTTCTTTTGTTTTTGATTGGGTAATATAATGCTCTAAATACCTCTTGATCAGAGTACTGAGGATACATTTTGTCTTATAGAATTTTAATTGTGTAAAATTTTGTTTTTTTAAATATTTACAGAAATGAATTTATTTTACATAATCATTAAAGTCTGATAGTGATTACTGAGAATTGACAATATTACAATGAATTTAGATTATTTTTCTATTAGAATGAGTTTTGCGCAGACATTTCTATGAAAGGAAAGATAAAATTGCTAAAATTTAGCATGTAAATGTCTCTGACCTGAAATATGCTTTAGGAAGATTATAGTTGGAAAGAGAGTCGGCATCCATGATGATGAGAGGAAAAAACAATATTTGTTGGTTTTGATTTATTTTTTATTTATCATAAATTAATCTCTTAAATTGTAAAGATTTTTTTTTTTTTTTTGCCAAAAATTAAATCACAATCAAGCCATCGTGACTATCTTATTCATTATATAACTAAAACATTCTATATGAAACAGACGGTTATCTAAATTTTTAGTTTGGGCCTTAGATGAGGAAAAAAGGTGCAATTCTTAGAATGCTGTACGTTTTACTAGGTACTATGCAGCTGCGATTAGTCATAGGCTAAATGCTGCCTCGGGAGGGTTACATAATAAGTCTTTTATTCCTCATGTGTGAATCATGAATATTCTGTTCCATGCCTTCATTGTGTAAAGAACTTTAGAAAGTAATGGATAGATTCTGTCATACTGTATAAACATTCCTAGCTAGTAAGTACTGAGAACTGCATTCCCAGAGTTTTAACAACTTACAGAAAAGTGAATTGAATTTCTGAAGCCTGGGAAATGATAAGAGAGAGTTGAAAGAGAGATAGTGTGCTAATGACCCTAGAGAGTCTGAAAAATGTTATGGTCAGGTCTTTTGAGAGAATCTCCTCAAAGGAGATAATGGGCATGGCTGAATCTGTAAAGAGAGTATCTTGCTATCAAGTGCCTGAGAGCATGGCAATCAAGAACCAGGGGCAGTCAGCCAGAACCTGCCCCTGAGTAAGTTATTCAATTCCTTCAGAGTGAGGCTCTGCCTATACTAGCAGAAATGAATTAGCTAGTGCCACTTTCCTTCCTCCCTCTCCCCACTAAAGCTAACAGATTTATTATTTTTTTGTTACGTATAAGTGTTAAACTCATGCATCGTGAAAGATATATAAAGAGAGTTTCATGAAATTATCTGACAATGTATTTGGGAAAAGAAACATCAGATTTGATGACTCTTTAACACTGTAAATTTATAGCTCTTTGACCTGTTGAATTAATAACTTTAAATCGACATTTTTAAAATTTCTTCTTCATTTCTGTTATGCATCAAAATACTCTTGCTTTAGGTATTGCTATCACCCTCAATTATGTCCTGCTTAATATCCCAAACTTATGAATTAATCAATGCTGATATCCCTATTTTCCCTGCCTTTTTATGCCAAGTGTATTTGTATTTTCCCATGTCTTACTCTTAATCTTTAATTTTTCTCCCTGTTAATGATATTCTCCCTATATAAAGCAAATCATGTGGTCAACCACCCATACTCTTAGAAGTACCATGCATATTTCCCCTCATCTCTTAATAGATGCTTTAGCTTCCAATATAATATTAAAAGTGAGAAATGGAATGTGAAATTCTTGACTATCCTTCTTATGACTTAAGAGAATTTCCTCTTTGCTCTTAATTTTCTTCTTGTTTCTGCCTCAAAAATAAATACCTTTATTTATGAGTGATAACAGTGCCCAAATTAAGGAGAATGTAAGAAGGAGTTGTAGACTTTAAATAACCAACTAATATGCATTTAGTTCTTCATAAAATGCCATTCAAAGATAGTTTCATATTATGTTGTGGTTTCTTATAAAAATTCTGGTCCCATCGTCTTGCAAAACTAAAGTCTCTACTTTGGATCATTTACTTCATGGTTATCTTTCTTCCTTCCCTCTCTTTATTGTATGCTTCTACATGAACTATGTATACATATTGATATTATCTTTTTTTAAGGAATGCTGAACTGAGTTTTCTCTTCAAACTGCCAGTAACTTATGAACAAAATAATTTGGAAGATGTAACTTTTAACTTCTGTGTTTCTTTTCATAATATCTCTTAAGTTCCTAGCATCCGTGGTGCCATATTTATCATTCTTTTTGTTTTGTTTTGTTTTGTTTTGTTTTGAGGCAGAGTCTTGCTCTGTCCCCCAGGCTGGAGTGCTACGACACAATCTCGGCTCACAGGAACCTCTGCCTCCCAGACTCTGGTGGTCCTCCCGCCTCAGCCTCCTGCCTCCATCTCTGGCCTGAGCTCCCCAAGTAGCTATAGGTTTGTACCACCACACCCTGATAATTTTTGTATGTTTCTAGAGAGGGATCTCGCCAAGTTCCTCAGGATATTTTGAGACTCCTGGGTTCAAGAATCCACAAGACAGGGCCTCCCAAAGTGCTGGGATTACAGGTGTGAGCCACCCCACTTGGTTCATATTCATCATTTTTATGGACTGGTTTCTCAGAACTCACCTTGTTTTCTTGTTATATTTTGTTTGTTTCTTTGATTTGATTTTTTTTTTTTTTTTTAACAGGGTCTTGCTCTGTCTCCTGGGCTGGAGTGCATGGAGTGCAGTGGCGTGATCTTGGATCACTGCAAACTCCACCTCCCAGGTTCAATAATTCTCCAGCCTTGGACTGCCGAGGAGCTGGGACTACAGGTGCCACACCACCATGACAGGCTAATTTTTGTATTTTTAGTAGAGATGGGGTTTTGCCATGTTGGCCAGACTGGTCTTAAGCTCCAGACCTCAGGTGATTCACCTGCTTTGGCCCCGCAAAGTGCTAGGATTACAGGCATGTGCCACTGTGCCTGGCCTGAATTGAAATTTTTATTAAGTAATTGTAGGTTCATATACAGTTGTAAGAAATAATACAGAGAGATTCCTTGTGTATTTTGTCCCGTTTTTCTCAATAGAAACATTTTACAAAACTATATTATATCACAAATAGATATAGATATTGATACAATCCACAAATTCTATGCAAATTTCCCAGTATGTGTGTGTGTGTGTGTGTGTGTGTGTGTGTGTTAAGCTTGATACATTTTTATTATCTGTGTAGATTCTGTATCCATCATCATGGAAAAGATACTGAATATTTCCAGCAAAGCAAAGTTCCCTCTTTTAACAGCCACACCCACTACCCTCCTGCATCTTGCTCCTGTCCATAACACCTGGCAACAACAGGTTCTACTGCATTCTTTTTTATTTGAGCAAGAAACTTCCTGGATGAAAGTCTTCTTGGATCTTCTTGGGGTTTACTCCTGACTCTAAAGTAGGAAATTCCTTGCTCTTTCATGAGGCCTCTGCTTTTCCTGGTTCAATTTCTATAGATTGTATACAGCAGGCCCTTCAGTACCATAACAAGGATTGTGTGAGAGACTCCTTTACTCCCAGTCAGGATTGTGCATAGAACTTTCTAGAAAAACTTTTTTTCCTTTGCTCCTTTTTAACTAAATTATCCTCTTCCTTCAAGTGGTAACTCTCAATCTACTTGGTGTTCACCGTCTTTTACATTTGTTGCCTGTATGCTCTGCTGTTCTGGCACTAATTCTGTCTAATGTCTTTAGAATGACAAAAATTTACAGAGGATATTTTTACACTTTTATAATCTATTTAGCAAATTTGAGATCTTCCCTAACTGGTTCATCTAAACCTCTGCTTTCTCATCATCCCTGTTCCTCCTTCCTCCTTTGTAACCACCTTTGACTTTCCCTTCAGGTCCCTGAATCTCTTGAACTGTTCTCCTTCAATATCCCTACCTCCGTCACACATCTAGCCACCTTGACAGACTTTTCTCCTCTCAGTCCAGGTCCTTACCTCCTTAAGTCACTAGAACTTTGTGCATCCAGCCCCCATTAAGGAATTTTGGGGACCTAGGGATTCCCAAAGCAGCCACCTATAGCTGAAAAAAAAATCATTTGAAATAGATTGTATGTTTTATCCCACTCTGATGAATACTGGAGACATCCAGATGGTCATGTGGTGTCATCCAAACCATGAGATTACATGTCAGGGCAAAGAAGGTCTTAAGTTTCCTCCACAAACATTGGTGAGCCAACTCTGTTATATAACCAATGTCTCCTGTATTTCTGTATTTATGCCTGACTCATAGCTTAAATTTTAGAATTAAAGCTATGACCTTATTTGTGTCTGTCTTTATGTTCACCTGTATATATATGTATTAATGTATGTATATATATATATTTATCTGATATATGTGTGATATTTTCTTACCTCTGAATGGCAGTACCAAATTAGCTTGAAAAATTCCTAAGGTTGCTGTAGTCTATTTGGTTAAAAGTACATAAATATTTATCTAAACTCAATATTACTAAAACTCTCAGAAATTAAGTAAAACACTGAACTACTTATACTTTCAATGTGAAAAAATACTATTATAAAACTTACCCAAATATTTCAAAAATCCTAGTTCACATTAATATAATCTTTGGCAAAAAAGTATAATATTATTGGTTTAATACAAATAACTATGTGTTCTGAGTTTTCAATATTAAGTATAAAATAAACATATTTTTATTCTACTTGAGAGTATGCTTTCTAAACTTATACAGGCACTTTTTTTGTCAGAGTTTGAACATGTAACATCTTCATTTATTGTAATTTCATCTTATAGTTATTATTCCAGGCCCATCGCATTGATCATAACAGAAAATCAGTGAGTCGATATAGTGGCAACCAAGGTGGCGGTCTTATTCCTGATACGTTTGAAAACAGTCCAAAATTCACCATTCAGCACTAAACAATCAGTTCATTTCTGAAAGAAAGAATGCTATTTACGGAGAACTTTTAAAATATAAAACCAAAAAATAAAGTCCATGCATTTCTAGGTAGATTCTTCAGTAATTATTCACGCTTGCCTATTACTTTATAAAAAGAAGTTTTGGGTCTTAATTGCAAGATTTGTAGATTACCAGTACCTTCAATTTATGTAAAATAACATAAAAAGGCCAAAAGAAAGAGATAACAAGCAATCATCACTGTTTTCTATTTGTCTAATGTTGGATAAAGAAAGAACTAAAAAGGAGCTACACAGGGAAAAGTATACTTTATATATAAGGAGATATTTCAGTTTCACTACCAATGTCTCTTGAACCTGAATTTTTCCCACAAGAACAAGCATTATACTAGATGGTAGTCATTATCAAAATAGAAAAATGCATGTAACAAAATGGAGTCACTATTCTGACAACTTTGTTTCAACATAATTATGTACAATATGTCATTAATATGTCATCTTAAGGACAGTTTTCAAACCTTTTATTAACTTAAAACCCTAGACTTCGGGTAAATTAAAGTACACAAGGTAGGCAGAGAGAGAGAGAGAGCTTGCACGCGCGCATGTGTGTGTGTATGTGTGTGTGTGTTTAAGGGAAAAAAGACTAATTTCATCATAAAATACAGTGAGTTGTTCCAGAATTTTTTAAAAATAAAAAAGATAGAAGGTAAAACTTAAACTAACATAAAAAGTTAGTAAGGTTTCGGATGAACGGAATTTTATTTGTCATAGTCAAAGCTGGTAATAGGTTTATTTATGAGATTAAAAAAACAACTTTAATATTAAATAATGTACTCATACAAAACTAGAATTTGGTTTTCTTGCTGTTAAAATGTTATTGGATTATCAGTCTACTACTAAAAAGAAGTTGTAGAAGTGTGTGTTTGTTTTTTCAACCCTCTAATTAATCTGCCTAGAAGGCAGAGATTCTATTTGATCCAAATTGTTTTCAATTTTTAGGTTGACTTTATTAGGTCCTTGATTTTTTTTTTAAAGTCTTCTATTACAAAGAGTGAGCGTTTTTTTATAATCATGTTACCTCACATGCTTATTTTTAAAACAGTTTATTGTCACTGTGACTAAACAGGTAACCAAGGCCGGGCGCGGTGGCTCATTCCTGTAATCCCAACACTTTGGGAAGCTGAGGAGGGCGGATCATGGAGTCATAAGTTCAAGACCAGCCTGGCCAACATGATGAAACCCTATCTCTACTAAAAATACAAAAAATTAGCTGGACGTAGTGGTGGGCACATGTAATCCCAACTATTCAGGAGGCTGAGGCAGGAGAATCACTTGAACCCCAGAGGTGGAGGTTGCAGTGAGCCGAGATCACGACACTGAACTCCAGCCTGGGCGTCAGAGTGAAAGTCAGTCTCAAAAAATAATAAATAAATAAATAAATAAATAAATAAATAAAGGTATAGGTAGCCAAGTATAGGCCAAGTGTAGGTTCTTAGTGACCCATGGTCTCATTTAACCAAGGGTTCAAACCTCTGGACAACTTTTGACATTTTGCCTTCCCCAAATTAAATACTGAATAACAACTTTTACACATAAGTCTAACTTTTGTATTTCCTAGAGAGCGCCAGGAAATTACAAATGATTTGTCCTTTCACCTTCTAACAATAGTGGTGCTAAAAAATAGTTTAATTTACTTAATACTATGTAAATTACATAGGATGTGCTGTCAAAAAAGATGATTAATCTTCTGTATATCCAATATGTATTGTTAAAATATTCTTATGTTTAATATAATATTTATCAATTACTTCTTTAAATGATAAATTGGCCATAATTATACCTCTTTAATTTAAATACAATATAGTCTAGACCAGCAATTTACAATTGAGTATCACTTATCTATGAATTTTTATTATACAGTTATTTAAGACCTTTTTTTTTCAAATTTGCAGTTAGATTTTATCCAGTTCCTTAAATCTCATAATTATAAATGTGTTTTTAATTTCATTTGCATGTTCTCTCACTGCCTGGAAACTATAACTTTTAGGGGACCAATGCTGTTATTAAGTTGCTAAACTTTTATCAAAGAAAGTGTTCCTCGCATGATTAATTCTCTTTCACCAGTAAAACCATCCAAGAAATTTGAGTTTTTTCTTTATGCCAAAAACTGCATTGTCCTCGTAATCCCCAGTCACATGAAATAATAATGAGAGCTAATAGATTATTAAAATCATAACTTTATAAACTGACACAAAAAGTCAATCTTTGTAACCCAAGTTTTTATCTTTAGTCCTGATTGCTCTTCTGTCCTTTCCTGCTGGGTCACGGCAACTGCTCCGTTAAAAAATAGCAAAAAGCTGACCCATAAAAATTTGGACATTATAAAATGCTTCCAGGAAGCTATTCATTACATGCATATTTGTCACCGACAGATTGAGGCTGCTTTTCCTCCAGCAGTAGAGACCTTGTTCTTTACAAGCCATATCACAAAGAAACTAATCTTAAATCCTGTGGGAAAAGTTTTTACATTGTATGCCTTACTACCAATACTGCTGCCAAACTCCAGAGGCTTCAATCCTAGACCTCTGTGCAGTAGTCAGAAATGATCATTGTGCATATATTCCCAAAAATATCTCTGATATCTCTGCCATCACCAAAATGAAATGTATTCAGACAGCTAACTGAAAAATACATTGGCTTACCACTCTCATCCTCATTCTACCATCCTCACTCAATTTAAATTTGGGCTCCATATGCTAGAAGCCTTTCAACAGCCTGCCTTCAAATCTCTAAAATTGTTTCTTATTCCTTTATTCAACTTTTAATAATAGTTCTATTTATTAAATCTCTAGGTATACTTTTCATTAAATGCCTGACTTCCTCAAATACTCCAGGAAGATAGCAAAGTCAACAGATGATACCGCTAGTCTTTAAAGGCCAAGAAAACATGAAGGCCAGCTCATCCCCTGAAAACCACTTGGTTAAATCTCAACCTCACAATAACTCTTATTTCATCTCTAATAACGTTTAAGAACCGACCTTGTCAGTCTAAAATAATGGGGTGAACTAACCAAGTGTTTACAATAGCCCATTTCTTACCTCCTGTTTGTCATAACCAAACTATAGTCAACATTATGGCCTCCCTATATGCCCCTGAACTGTACTTCTTTCCAAGACTGAGCGAGTTCAAAAAAGGGGAACATGTCCCACTGTCAATGTATTCTAATTGGCTGATTACTGTGAGGCACATTGTCAGATCTTAGTAGTCATTTCCCGTTGCTTGCCAACTTCCCCTTAAAAGTTTCTGCTGAGCTCCGCTTACCTCCTACACTATTAAAAAGGGTCTTTTTCTATTTGTATTTGAGATGCTTGAAGTTCCTGGCTTCAGCATATTTTCCTATTGCAATGGTCTTTCCAAATAAAGTCTCCCTTTGTACACTCCAGATTTGTTTTTATGTAATACTAGCACAAACATTCATATACAGGTTTTTGTATGAACATAAGTTTTTATTTTTTTTTCTGGGAAAAATGCCCAAGAGTGCAATTGCTGGGTCATATGGTAATTGAATGTTTGCTTTTACAAGGAACCAAACAAACTGTTTTCCAGAGTAACTGTAGCATTTTATATTTCCATCAGCAGTTTCAATTGTTTCAATTTATCCCCAGTTTCAACTCATCCTCACCAGCTTTTGATACTTTTACTATTTTTGTTAATTTAGCCATTCTGATCCACATACATGATATCTCAGTGGGGTTTAATTTGCATTTCATGATGATTCATCATATTGAACATCTCTTAGTTTGTTTTTTTTTCTATCTGCATTTCTGCTTCTATGAAATGCCTGTTCATGCCTTTTGCTTATTTTCTAATTGGCATGTTTTATTATTGTTGGAATTTTAGAGTCCTTTATATATTCTAACTATAATATCTGTATCCTTTGATGGGTATGTGACATATCAATATATTCTTCTTCACATGGGAATTTTCAGAGCAAAAGTGTTTGATTTTGGTTAAGTCCAATTGATCTTTTATTTTCTTTTCATTTGTGTTGAGCTGTGGTATCAATTTTAAGATATATTTGCATTGCTCTAGAACCCAAAGACTTTTTTTCTAAAAGTTTTACAATTTTGTGTTTTACATTTAAGTGTCTCATTCATTTTGGTTGAATTTTATATAAAGTATGAATTATAGGTTGACATTCCTTTTATGGGGTTATGAATATCCAACTATGTTAGCAACATTTGGTGAAAAGTTTATACTTCCATTAAATAGTTTCCATCTTTGTCATAAATAAGTTGAACATAATTATGCAATTTTCTTTCTGGGTTATTTATTCTGTTGCATTGTTCTACATGTCTATGCCTCCACCAGTACCTCAGTGTTTTGACTTCTATAGCTATGTCTAGTTGTGGGATTTCTCCTATGTTACTCACCTTTGTCATGCTGTGGACTGTAACTTCCATACAAATTTTAGAATTATCTTGTTGATGGCTTCAGAAACTTTTGGCTCTAATTTTGATATTAATTTTATTACTCTTACAGATAATTTAATGGAGAACTGGCATCATTACTTGATTGCGTCTTCCAACTCCTGAATATAGTATGTCTCTCCACTTATTATGGTCTTCTTTGATTTCTTTCACCATCATTTTGTAATTGTCAGCATCTCAATCTCACCTATGTTAATTTTATATTTAAGTAATTGTGTTTGGAAGGATTATAAATAGCATGACATTTTTAAAATTCAGTTTCTGTATAGTCATTATTATGTAGAAATGTGAATAGTTTTTTATTTGTTTTGTTTTGGTCCTGTGTCCTATGACCTTGCAGAGAACTCACTTATTAATGTTTTGTTGACATTTGAGGTCTTCTGTGTAAAAAATCATATTGTCTGCAAAGAGAGATAATGTTATATTTTTTTCTCTCCTAATATGTGTGCACTACATTGTTATTAATATTTTTGTTTCCTTCAGAGGCTAGACCTTTTACTCTTGTGTTGAATAAGACTGGTGCCTTGCTCCCTATGTTAGGTGGATGTTAAATGTAGGGTTTTGTTTTTATGTTTGTTTTAGATGCTCTTTTCCAAGTCAAGATAGTACTCCACTAATCATAATTTACTTCAAGTCTCTAGCATAAAAGGATGTTGGATTTTGTCAAGTGCTTTTTGTGATTCCATTGATATGATCATGTACTTTTTATTATTTAGCTTGTTGCTATGGTGGATTACATTGATAGATTTTTTAATATTGAACCACCTTTGCAGAAAAGGATAAATCCCACATAGTAGCATTGTGTAACTCTTCCTATATATTTTCACATTTGGCTTGCTAGTATTTTGTTGAGGGTTTTGTGGCTAAGTACAGGATAGAAATTTGTCTATAGTTTTCTTTTCTGCTACTCTTTTTGTGTTGATATATGGGTAATACTGCTCCTCTACAATGAGCTGGGGAACATTTCCTTTTTGTCTATGTTCTTGATGAAACAGTTACAATTGGTGTTAATTCTTGTTTTAAAGTTTGTTGTCTCCAGTGATAACATAGGATCATGAAAATCCTTCTTTCTGGTGTTTTTTAACTACTAACTTCTTACTTTCGATGTTTATAGGATGTTCAATTGTCTATTAAATTTTGATTGAGTTTTTAGTAGTTGGTGATTTCAATAAATTGTTCCATTTCTTCTAATCTGTCAAATGTATGAGTGTATAGTTGTTAATAGAATTCTCTAAACACCTTTTTAATGGCTGCAGGATCAGTAGTGGTGTCCTGTATTTCATTCCTAATGTTGATAATTTGGATTCCTCTCTCTCTCTCTCTTCCTCTCTCTCTCTCTGTCAGTCTCATTGGAGATATATCAATTTTATTAATTTCTTTGAAAAGATATCTTGATTCATTGTTTTTCTGTAATGTTTTACTAATTTTCTAGTTCCCTAAGGAACTGAAATTATTGACTCAAGAGCTTTTCACATTTTAATGTAAGCATTTAGTGCTATATATTTTTCTCTCAGCATTCCTCATATTTGGCCATGTTGTGTTTTTATTTTCATTCAGTTATATAATCATTTAAAATTTTATTGAAAACTTTCTCTGACAAATGACACATGGATCATTTTGTAGTTTATTTTCTACATTTAGTATATTTATGTATTTTTTTTCCTTCTATTATTTTGTGTTTTAGTTTGATTTTATTATGGTCACAGAACATACAGGGTATCACATTTCATTTCTTTTAAATCTGTTGAGGACTATTTTATGGCCCAGGATATGTTCTATCTTAAGGTCCCGTAAACATGTGAAAAAAATAGTCTGCCGTTATTGGGTGAACTCTTTCATATATGTCAAAGATGTCCTGTTAGTGGATTGCATTATTCAGATGTTTCATAACCTTGCTGAATGTTTCTAGAAGCTCCAGTCATTGCTGATGTGGAGAGGGTATATTAAAGTCCCCAAATATACTCGTGAACTCATATTTTTTTTTAGTTCTCTCAGTTTTACTTCATGTATTTTGAGGCTCTGTTTTGTGATACATGTACACTTAGAATTGTTACTTATTCCTGATAGGTTGATCCTTTTAATACTATATAATGTTCTTCTTCATCTCTGGTAATTTTAATATTTGATGACTTATTAACATTTGATTATACATACTTTATACCTGTAATATTATATATTAGCATACAGTTGGATTATATTTTTAACCAGCTCTACCGAACTTTGAATGGTGTATTTAGATCACTCACACCTAATGTAATTATTGATCTGTTATCAATCAAGTGCGCCATTTTATTTTTTTATATTGATTTCCTCTGATTCTTACTCCTTTGTTCTTTTTCTTACCCTCCTATAGTTACTTCAATATTATTTTTAAAAGACTTGGTTTGTTTAAGTAATTCTGAATGTACGTCTGTATAGTTTTTCACAGCTTTATAATAGATTGGTTGTGATTTATTTATTAATACATATACTGAAATATACATATGTGAGTTACAGTATACTGGTATTGACCTTTTAACCACATTGAGTGAAATGTTGCAGCTTTACTTCCATTTAGATTGTTTTTCCTCCTCCCCTTTTAAATATCATTGTGTATCAGATAGTGTTATAATTTTTTCTTTCAATAACCAAATACAATATATAAACTCATGAGGGAAATTAGAATCTATTATATATGCCCATATGTCTGCTCTTCCCTTTATTCCTTTTGCTTCGATGTTTCAATATTCTTTCTCTTAAGTTTTACTCCTGTTTAAAGAACTTAGTTTAGCCAATCTTTAAAGATAACTCTGCTAACAATATTTTATTTTAAATTTTCTTTTTCCCGAAATGTTATTATTTGTTCTGCTAACAATTTTTTTAAAAATATTTTTTGTCCTAAAGCGTTTTATTTTCTCTTCATTCCTGAAGGCTAGTTGTGCCAGTTGTGGAATTTTCAGTTCACAGTCCTTCAACACTTAAAACATGTTTTAATACATCCTTCTTGCCTCTATGGTTTCAGATGAGTAAGTTATAGTCACCCAAATTGGAATATTTTATAGGTAATGTTTCATTTTTCTGGATGTTTTCAATTTATTTTCCTTATCTATAATTTTCACAGTTATTTCATGCCATGTCTTGGCATGGATATCTCTTGAGGTTCACTCAGCTTATTGGATTCATATGCTTGTGTCTTTCACCAAGTTTGAGGTTTCAGGCACTACTGTACTCCCCTTTATCCATGGTTTCACTTTACATGGTTTCCATTTTCTGCAGTAAAACTGTTAGAAAATATTAAATGGAAAACTCCAGAAATAAACAATTTATAATCTTGCCATTCTGAGTAGAGTGATTAAATTTCATGTTGTTGTGCTCTGACCTATCTGAGACATGAATCATTCCTTCAGCCAGCATATCCATGGTGTATATGCTATCCACCTGTTAGTGACTTAATAGCTATTTTTTTAAATCAGATCCACTGTCATGGTATCACAGTGCTTGTGTTCAAGTAACTCTTATTGTACTTAATAATGGCCTCTAAGTACAACAATAGTGATAGTAGCAATTTGGTTATTCCAAAGTAAAACGGTAAAGCGCTTCTTTAAAATTCTCAGCTTAATAAAGAAAAAACTTATAGGCTGATGTTGCTAAAATTTATTGGAAGAACACATTTTATATCTTTAAAATCATGAAGAAGGAAAAATAATTAGTGCAAGTTTTGTCGTTGTACCTCAAACTGCAAAAGTTATAGCCACAGTGCATGATAAGAGCTTAGGAAGATGAAAAAGGCATTCAATTTTTGGGTAGAAGACATAAGCAGAAACATGTTTCAATTAATGGCAATTAAGGTCAATACCATTAATGGTTTCAGGCATCCACTAGGAATGTTGCAACAAATTTCCGACAGATAAGGGGGAGGTTACTATATTTCTTTTAGCCCTAATCTTTTTCTCCTTTCTCCTCTGTTATGCCAATTATATTTATGTTAGTTTTTTTATTATCTCACAAGTCCGTATGATGCTGTTCTTTATTATTATTAGTAGTAGTAGTAGTAGTAGCAGTAGTAGTAGTCTGTTTTTTCTCTGTTGTTCAGAGAGGGTAAATTTATTGTCTTATCTTCAATTACACTAATGCTATTGTTGTCTCCACTCTACTCTTCTACTGTGTCCGTTCAATTTTGTATTTCCTTTACTGTGTTTTCTAGTTCTTTCAGAGTGTTTTTTAATTTTTATTTTTAATAGTTTTATTTTAAATTTGGTTCAAAAATTATTAATTGGATGTGGAAACATTTTTATGGTGACTCCTTTAACACATTTGTCAGATAACAGAAACATCTGTAGCACCACCACATTGGCATCAATTTACATTTTTTTCCCATTCAAGTTGTGATTTCCTAAGTTCTTAACAAAAGGAGTGATTTTCAATTTTATTCCAAATCTTGTCTATTATGTAAGAAGACTCTAGGTTCTAATAAAATATTTTACTTTTTAATGCAGTTAGTCCTAGTTTAGTTTTGGCATGCAAGTCTTGGCCTAATTTTATGGCAATTTAAGTTTCCCATCATTTGGGATTTTATTTGGGGCCACTTGGTTCATCTGGTGTCACTCTTGCTACCTTAAAAAGTGGAAGACCTGGCCAGGTGTGATGCCTCACGCCTGTAATCCCAGCACTTTGGGAGGCCAAGGGGGGTGGATCACCTGAGGTCGGGAGTTCAAGACCAGCTTGGCCAACATGGAGAAACGTCATCTTTAGTAAAAATACAAAATTAGCCAGGCATGGTGGTGTATGCCTGTAATCCCAGCTACTCTGGAGGCTGAAGCAGAAGAATTGCTTGAACTCGGCAGGTGGAGGTTGCAGTAAACCGAGATTGCACCACTGCACGCCAACTTGGGCAACAAGAGTGAAATTCCATCTAAAAAAAGAAAAAAAAAGGCGGGGGGGGGGGGGGGGGGAAGACCTTTCTCCAGGTGTGGATGCTGGATTTCTCTTGGTAGGAGCAAGCTATTGTGGGGTCCCTCAGGGGTGTCCCCTGGATGTCCCTGTGTTTCCGGGTAGGAGAATCCTAGGCCCAAAGGAATAAAGAAGCTTCCCAGTCTAAGTCACTAGCTAAAAATTGCATTTCTTTTTCTTATTCTGCCTGCCTGTCCCAATGTCTGTGGGGGAGGGGTCTCAGTTCATAGAGACAAGAAGCTTCCTAGACTGTGCTTCCTGTTATAGCTGTTTGTCTTGCTTGTTCTGCCTGTTCACCTCAATATCTCTCGGCAGAACGTGGGAGGTTCATGTTTTTGGTAAAATATATTATTTCACATGAACACTTATAAAAATAATTGGAGCTTCCAATTACTCCACCTTCCCTGTAGTGTTGTATTCACCTGGTATTTCCAGAAGGACTCACATTCATTCCAGGAGAGGAATGAGTCTATAGCTGCCTTCTGATGCTAAAGCAGCGGTTGGAAAACAATGGGTCTAGGTGGTCTTCTTCTGCTGATTGAGGGGATGCAACCTGTGCTACTCCTCCACTTTTGGGGCATACAACCAGTTGGCCTTCACTTTAAATATTAAAAGGTGCTAAATGCCTTTTAGAAGTTTTCTTTTGTTTTATCTTGTACATTTCCTGGGTTTATAATGTGCACATTTCCTGGGTTTTAATTGTGCTTAGCAAGTAAGAGAAGAAAATATGAGTGTGCATAGTCTGGACTGGAAGTCCTCATCATGACTTTTAATTTAAATAGTTTCTCTTAATTCATGTTTTTAAAAAATCTATTTATACACACGGTACCAAATTTTACAAAATGTTTTTGCATTACTTTCTTCTTTAAAAGATGTATCTTGGACTTGTTATCAGCAAATGTAGAGCTAACATAATGATCAATAACTTAATAATATTAAATATTTTGATATAATTTATGTAACCTGTATCTTCTGCGGGGCATTTCGGGTTTGACACAATTCGATATTACAACTGATAAAGCATTGACTATTTCAACAAGATCAAAATGGTCTAAAAATTGACCTTAATCTCAGATTTACGATTTATCATGCTACAGTTTTGTGGATGCTGGCAAAACATACGAGACTCTCGTGCTATAGACAAAAACCATATTACTCATAGCGTGAGCAGTAGCCGGAGAATTGACATTTGCACTGATTTCCAAAGCCCCAGTGATTAAAGAGGGCAAAGTGATGCCTGTACACTCAGGGGGTGATGTTACAGGAGAGCTCAGAGTTTAAGCCCTGGACAGGAAGTTTACCTGAATTTTGCCCCAGAGAGAGATATTATTATTATTTGACTGTATAGTAAATAAACCTACCATTTCTCTGGAGTGAGATATTATTTCTATTTTCCAAAGCTGTTTACTGGATACAAGTTTTTGAAGAGGTTCTAGAACAAAGAGGATTAGAACAAAGACTGTTAATGCTGCTTTTCATAGACCTGCACACACATAGAGACCTATGGAGAATTGCCTGTTGATATGTTCAGTTTCAAATGTCACTTCACACATATGTGTTTTTGACTGGAGAAGACATTTTCAGGATTTTATAAACTTTCCAAACTCTTAGATGAAGGTATATAATTTCTAATATTTCCAGGAATGTTGTTTCTTGAAACTCACTCCAATTCAGTGATTTACAAAATATTTGATATTTTAAAAGCTTATGGATAAAGTAATTCAGTGATTCACAAAAAGTTTAATATTTTAAAAGCTTATGGATAAAGTATTGTTTTCGTAATTGCAAATATTATCTTTCCTTTGTGTGTTCAGTGTAGCATTTTTCATATTTGAGAGACATTTATATTTCACTTCCTCTGTCTTTTCATAGTTCGTATTAAATTTATTGCAAGAGTGTAAGCATTTTTCATACAGACTTTAGATGCTTTTCATGTATTAAGACAATTTGCTCTTTGTTCTTTTTTATGAGGTATAAATATTTTCTTTTGTAAAGTGCTTTTTGACTGTCTTTACAGTGTTTTCTTTGTTTCCCAGTCTGTTTGTGTTTAATGTGGACAAAAGCCACCCATTCATTTCTTTCAAGGCAACTGATTTATTTTTATGAAGACTTTCCACATTCTCCTTTGCTAACTTACAGAACTTTCATGGTCTTAGTTTCACATTTAATCTTAAAATCCCTTTGGAATTTATTCTAAGTTATCGTGGGATGTCCAAACCTTTTCTCCTGTTTTTCTAACATTTTTAAAATTAAAAAACGCATCTTTACCAATTGTTTATAAATAACACTTTCACTATATGTAATATATTTTGAAATATTATATATATTTTGAATTCTTTCTGAACTTTATAGTCTACTAATTTGTCTGCAATAACTACAGTGTCTTTATTATTTAAGCTTTAAAATTCAAAGTAATGGCCAATAAGAATATGTGATGTTATTATATATATTTTCAATTCTTTCTGAACTTTATAGTCTACTAATTTGTCTGCAATAACTACAGTGTCTTTATTATTTAAGCTTTAAAATTCAAAGTAATGGCCAAGAAGAATATGTGATGTTATTATATATATTTTTAATTCTTTCTGAACTTTATAGTCTACTAATTTGTCTACAATAACTACAGTGTCTTTATTATTTAAGCTTTAAAATTCAAAGTAAAGGCCAATGAGAATAGTCCCCTTCTATATTTTTTTCTGAAATATTGTTGATATTTTTATTTACTTTTAATTTTAGAATACCTGGTTCACTTTCTGTATTCTTCAGAAAAACTTTCTATATCTTTAAAAATCTATTTTTGGTTTTAGATTTCTAAAGTTTCTAGAATGAATTGACAAGTTAATGATGTCATATTTGTGTTCACAGACATGTATTATCTCTATATTTGTTTGAGTTCTTTGATATTCTTCATTAACATTAAAAAATTTCCTTATATAAATTCTAAATATTTTTTGATAATTTTTCTTAGGTATTTCATATTTTGTCACTATATAATTTAGCGTATTTTCTCCTGCTTTTAAGTTGTTTATGAATAAATTGATTTATGCATATTAACTTTATACCTAGAAAAGTGATTAAATTTGTTACATTATTTGTGATAGATTTTTAATCAATCCTTTATGTTTTTAGAGAAACATTAACATCATCTGTAAATTAAAATACATTTTATATGCAGAAATTCTATATGTATTTCTCTCATCTGCTTATATCCACTATTTCCTACTGTTGTTTAATTGGTGCTTAATATTGGCAAATTATAGCATCTTCATCTTTTTCTCATTTTAAGGAGAAAAACATTTTTAATCAAACCAGAAATTTAAATATGTCATTATTCTATTGCTATTTTATTAAGAATATTTTGTTTAAAAGATTTATGGATTCTTTAGTGAGTGCTTTTATTACATATGAAATATATAGAATACATATACTTGTTATTTTCTGTCAATAATTTGATTCCTCTTGATGGATTTTATTATATTGTTTTTTTGCATTATCGTAAGAAGCCCTAAGTAGTTATATTGTTCTTTTAATTGATGATGTATATCTTTTATCTAAGATTTTTTGCTTCGATATTCATAAATAAATTTGGTCTTTGATTTTTAAATGTTATTTTCTCTTTGCTGGAATTGTTTGTTTATATTTACCTAAAATGAAACTCATTTTTTTATGTTTTCAAATTTATTTGCACAAAGTTTCAAAACTTGTTTCTTTCTTTTGGTGCTTAGTTTCCTATTATCATTTCACTTTTGTGTATCCGACAGTTCTTTCCTTTGTCCTTGACTACATTAGGTTCATGAGGGTCCGTGTGTTTTCCAGTAAATCACTCCCGGCTTTATTTATTGATCAGGTTTCCTGTTTTTCTAAGTTGTTATCTTATGATTTCACATCCGTTAAATACTTCCTATGGGGTTTGAGAGAGAGTGGTGTCCTACATTATTGTGTAAGACACTTAATAATTTTTAAATTAAATACTTCATTTTCTTAATGTTCATATTTCATCTTTTTTAAGATTATCTGGATTGTTGTTTTTATCCTGTAAGATATGTTTTTGATATTTGTCATAAATTTTCATCAATTAGATTTTTTGTGTGTCCTATTTTTTTCTGGATTACTAATTTCTACTTTTTCTGCCTTTGTCAACAAGAAATTGTTTCTGTTATTTGTCCTTTTTCAAACTTATCTGAATTTTTATGCTAATTATGTTTTTTTTTAGGTACTTCCTTGAGGTGTATTTTCTGTTTTAAAGATGTAATTGGGCTATTTCAATTTGACTTACTTTATTAATTAATAATGTATTCAGTTTTCTAATTTATTGTTCATCCACCTGAAATGTCATGAACTGAAATAGATAATATTGTCTCCCAAAAAAATGTTTCTAGCAATTTCTTCTTTTTTTCCTCCAGATTTTTTGGCTAGTGTTTCAGTGTTGTTTACTTTATTTGATGTGCAAATAACATTTATAATCATAAGCAATTTCTTAGCTTTATTTAATAATTCTTGCCCCAAATTTTACATTATCTGATGATAAACTTGAAATTTCACATACTGTAATTTTTTAATGCCTTTGGCCATATTTTTATTATAAATCTTCTTGGATTACAATCATTTTATTATTCCTTTATATAATGCATACAGTTGGGTTTTACTTGCAATTCTATATAAACTTTTTTTTTTCCATTGTTCAACTAAGTCAAACCAAAATAATTATATCACTTGTTTGAGGTATACATAGAAAAATAGCACTTTCTTTCCCTTAATAAACATTTTGCAAGTCTTGTTCTCTCTGAACAAGTTTCAGCAAGATAAAAAAAAATCATAGTCCCCACCTTTTTAAAAGTTTTAGGGTTTTTATTGCTGTTATTGCATGTTCCTATAAATTTATCACTTTAAATTTACTGAAATTAAATCATAATTAAATTATTGAAATTTCCTTTCTAAAAAATATTCTCTATATTTGTAAATATAAGCTAGATGGTTTTGTTAGTGGCAAAGGAATGAGAAATTTCATTTTTGCAAATGATGAAAACCAGTTTCAAAGGTCAGCAAATAACCTTTCCTTTTATAAAACAGAAATAGAAATATACTATATTATGTTCCAGTTTTTGAAAAATATTGCTACCAATTAGAATTTATGAAAAGTATGT
Source organism: Theropithecus gelada (assembly GCF_003255815.1). NCBI lineage: Eukaryota > Metazoa > Chordata > Mammalia > Primates > Cercopithecidae > Theropithecus > Theropithecus gelada. The sequence continues at coordinate 8,302,121 of NC_037669.1, read as the reverse complement.
TTTATTTATAAAGCAAAACATGAAATATGTTGGCATATCCATATGTGAAATTTTCAAGTATTTGTATAAATAAAATACAGAATTTTAGGGATCGGTATAAACAAGTAATTGCCAAGTTAGCGAAACCTACTAATTTGAGACTATAACACTACAATTAACATAATAAAATTGGTAATTCCTTTCAAATACTGTTTAGTGATTTTCTTAACTCCAAAATAATTCTATCAATTATATAGATTCTAGAATATTACAGAAAATAGCAAATTATTGATGAGAAGGGATTTGGGTCAAAGATTAGTAATATACATTAAGTATATAATAATATAAATATTGTTCAAGCCCAAGAATTTTAAAAAAGAAGAAGAGACTTCAAAGCCCTGAAAGTAAAATATATGTACATTTAAATATGAAACACATATCACAATGTAAGGCATAATTTATTGATGAGCTAGCTTTTATCTATCTGAGTCCAATGTGAGGAAAGTATATTTAGTTAAAATCAGCAACAACGAACTTAATAACAATAGCTAACATCAGTAGATTTCACTACTTCAATAATAAAATTTTCATGTATCTTCAAATACAGTGGTCAAAATTTAAAATGTGTACAATGAGTAAATTATTTTGTGTTTGTAAAGATTTATATTCTATCTCTTTACACATACACATGTACATAGTTTAGTTACAGCAAAATTTTATATGTGTGTATGCCTATATGTGATTTTGATATAAGGTAAAAGCATGAAGTCCTTTAAATTTTTGATGTTGTTTTGTGGTTATTCTTTTTAGAAATTATTTTTAGTATAGAGGAAATTGGGAGTTACCCTTTTGAAAATATATGCCATGAATAATTTAAGCTATAACGATTCTAATGTAACTATCTGAGTATTTTTATTTATCATTATCTATAGATGTGTATATTTTTCCAAGAAGACTTGGATACATGATACAGTTTCCAGCTACAGTTATATTGATCGCATTTTTATAGAAATATTAAAATTCATTTTCTGCCTTTATCTGTGGGTAACAAGAATGTGATTAATATGGCATACCATTTGAATTATGCCTTTATGGAATGTATCAGTCTAATTTCTCACAAAAAGAGATAATTTTTTCTTCTGTGTTAAAGTATACACTCTTTATTTCATTTTCTTGTTGAATTGCACTGTATAGAACCTTCAGTACAAGGCTGAATAGAAGTGATGAGAGGGTTTATCTTTTACTCCCAATATTAAGTGAAAATGATTTTTTCATCGAGTATGATGTTAACTTTACATTTTTTATAGTTGCCCTCTATTAGTTTGAAAATGAGGTTTTCTTCCACTCTTAGTTTTTCTTCTTTCCTGAATGGATATTGAATTTTATCAACTGGTTCTTCTGTGTCTATTCAAGATGATTGTATATGTTTTTTTTTTTTTCTTGTTTATATTGCTGGTATGGCCAATTACTGATTTTTGGTTTTTAAATGCTGAAACAATTTGATTTCTGGGATGAATCCCATTGGTTACGCTATTATTATGCTTCTTATTTATTCTTGAATTTATCAGCTAAAATGTTAAGGCTTTCCATGTCTATATTTACAAGAGATATTTGTGTATAGTTTTATTTTTGTATGTCTGTCTAGCTATGGGATCAGAGTAATGCTAGTCTTATAAATGAGGAAGTTCTTCCTTCTCTTTTATATTCCGAAAGAGTTTGTATAAAATTGACATTCATTCATCCTTTAATGTTTGGTAGAATTTGCTGGGAAAGCCACCTGGGCTTGCATTTTTCTTTGTGGGACATTTTTAAAGCAAAAGTTCAATGTCTTATAGATGTAGGACTATTCTTGTTATTCTTAGCTAAACTTCAGTATTTTAAGCCTTTCAAAACAATTGTCCATTTCATTGAAGTTGTCAAATATACTGGCATAGAATTGTTCTTAATATTTCCTTAATTTTAAAGCACGTAGGAATTTCTACTCTTTTTAAGTGTTTCCACTTTGGCTTGTGGGATCATGAGCTAGCCCCAGGTTTGTGTGCTCCTGGAGGGTGATGCACCAGGCCTTTCTGGTGGTCTTTTAAGGACTTTGAACATTTTTCCCACAAGTGCACTGATCTATGCTCAACTGAAGACTAGAAAATCACCGTTCTCAGATATCTGGAGCCCTGCCGTCTATGTTCAGTGCACTTTTCTATAGTAATCTTTCTGAGAATTTTAACGACGTTTGCCTCCACAAACTCTGAACTCTGCTTCTTCTAACTAGTGACTGCTTGTTTCTGTTTGAATATCCTTTCTCTACATCACAGCCCAGAAACTCCCCAAGCAGCAAGTTGGGGCTTTTGTATGGAATGCCTCATTCTTGTTCTTTCTCTCAGGGATGATTATTTCCCAGATGCCCAGTATCTGAAAATATCTGCTGTCCAATATCTATCTGTGTGTGTGTGTGTGTGTGTGTGTGTGTATTCATATATCTTTTGACTTCATCATAACTGGAAGACGTCTGAATGTCAGTCAAGTTTTTATTTAGAAATAACTGAGTAGGGCGATCTAAGAATAACACATTTTTCAGAAATGTCTTGGGGACATTAAAAGTATTCATGTCCCTCTCATATTTTCCTTAGGTTCTTCTTTCTATGTATGTTAATTTTTATATTTAGCTTAGTTGGTTAGTTTGGTTCTGGTCAGGATATGAAAACTAAGTCAAAAATAAATGCTATAACATAGAGAAAAGGAAAAGTAGTTTAAATCATCCCACACTGGTTGAAGAAAAATGCATTTTCAATCAACTAAAATATAATTCTATCTTAATATATAATGTGACAATTTTATAGCAAATTTCAAAGCTTATTGGCAATATAGGAGACTACTTGGTTCACTGATTTATATTTTATTTCAGTAAAGGAGAAAAGTACAGATGCTTTGAACCTCAGTTCTGAGCTCAATTAACTTTGAAAGGTTTGAAAGTAATTTCCAAGGCCATACAAGTATCTAATGAATCAAGTGCTAAGGGAGGTGAAAGTGCTTGAGCAAGAGATAATAATAAACCTCCCTCTTTTTGACCCGCAAATCATGGCTGACTTTCTTCAGCCTGGTAAGTAGGACAACAGATTTTTCATGCTTGGGATGAAGTAAATCATGTAAGTATACAGAGAATAATGGTGTTCCTTATAAAATAAATGAATAAACTATAACTATAGCAAATACATTTGAATAATTAGCATTACTATTTATAAAACGACTTTGCTCTGGTATTCCTTTATATTGTCTTAGAGTGTAACATTGTTTGCAAAAGAAGCTTTAATGACCAATTTTTTTTTTCTGTCTCTCTACTTCTTCCCAAAAAGTATGGGGGTCTGTGAAATAATTACTTATTGTTAGAGTTTTCATGCCCTGTTAAATGACTTGGTAATACCATTTTACTGGTGGAGGGTCATTTAAACAAATCATGTGTGTTCTCTCTTTCTTTGTTTAATTTTTACTAGAATCAAACACACAAGTGCCATTTTTACTCTATGGTATGAAAGTATTCTGATAAGAAAACACATGGGCCCATACATCAGCTCTTAACCACATATTATTTTAAGCTTATTAACATTTTGTATATTATATAATTGCTTAAAAAATAATTTTTGCCATCAATATCACTTGCTCTATTGTGGGAAAATAACGGTATATATCCTTGGAAAATAACAGTAAATGTTTACATTCCAATATAGTACACTAGTTAATACACTAATCATTAGTTAGGATCATATAAACATTTTGCCATGAAAAATTACCTACATTGACGGCAGGGAGTGGTGGCTCACACCTGTAATCCTAAGACTTTGGGAAGCTGAGGCGGGTGGATCACCAGAGGTCAGGAGTTTGAGACCAGTCTAGCCAATGTCATGAAAGCCCATCTCTACTAAAAGTACAAAAATAATTAGTTGAGTGTGATGGTGGGTGCCTGTAGTCCCAGCTACCCTGGAGGCTGAAGCAGAAGAATTGCTTGAACTCAGGAGGTGGATAGAAAATAATCTGGATTTTTTCTGAATACTATATTAGCTAATGAATTAATCAATTTTTGAATTAAATATATATAGGCCCAAAGATCCCCAAAGTTTTAAATTTTATTTAGAAAAAATTCAAATGTATATCTGAGTAATTAGTAAATAAAATATAATCTTCCAGCTTATAATTTAAATATTGGGGAGTTGGAAGAGAGATTCTAGCTATATTAAATAAGGATTTTTTCTTTTATGTAATATTTCATTTTGAGAATTCTGTCCTACACTTTAATAAATTCTAGAATGTCCTCTGAGTAGTGCTCCATCCAAATGCATCACATTTACTCACAAAAAAAGCATGGACAGATTCTCCATAACTCATCAGAGTGCAATCCCAATAGCAAATATATAATTTACAATATATAATTTTACCACATTATTCTAGACCTAAGTTATGTACTATTTGCCCTTTAAAAAAAATCTAGTTTATGATTTTTTTCCCATAATGCATACATTTTCAAGATTCTAAAAACAATTTGTCTCCATTTGAGGTAAACTAATCTCTACTTATTAAAAAATGTTTTATAGATGAGGAACTATTCCTGAATACATAGTGTTAGACCAAACTTCCCTTTGAAACTCTTTCTCCCAGGTTTTGCTTCTTCTATATAAATAAAGATTTGTTTTCTTTTCTTATTTATACATCTCTCATCTGAAATAATTGAAGTTCTAAGGTGTTGTTCACCTGTTGTATTACCTGTCGGACTTAGGCATGTTAAAGATTAACTTCTTTATTAATATGTAATGAATGAAAGAAATTGCAAAGTGGCATCCACAAGACACATGTAGCATTCCTAGGTGTTCTCCAATCATTTAATGATGTGTGAACATATATAAAAATGAGGTATATAATTAGAATAATCAATAGAGTATACATTGGAGATGTTTTTAATTTCTTTCAAAATAAAAGGATAAATAGGATATTGTGCTTGAGGAGAACATTTTATTTAGGAAAAAATTTAAAAGTATATATTTGAGAAAAAAAATCTGTGCTACAAACTTAGGGAAAAATAACCTTTGTATATTATTAGAATTGTGATATCAAGCTAGAAATTTCACCAAATAAGTAAATCAGCGTATGTAATATAATACTTTTAAGGGTTACAGCTCTTTTACAATTTGTCTATCAGATTTTGCAGCTAACTCCCCATACAAAATAAATAAAAACGTACGTAAACACATAAGTAAACAAAAAGTAATTTTAGAGAGAAGGTGGAAATGCATATATTTTTGGTTAGACTTCCCTTTTGAAGTATCTCAAGATGAGAACTTAGAGGCTTATTTCAGCAGTACAGGCCTATTCTCTTCATTAACATTCATTAAGCATCAGTTATAAAAAGTCCTAGCTTGCTGTTAATACCTTGCAATTTGCTCCACAAATACAAAATTTTCTCCAATTTAAAAAAGTGCAGGTACGGAAATTCGGCTTCTATAGTAAGTGACTTATCCTGTGACTAGCCTTGGGGATTTATTAGATAAAATATATGCTAAAATATTATACTATATTAACATATATGTTAACATAATGATTAACATGTTTATTGTGTTCATTTTAAGTTTATTGGTGAATGCTTATAGATTAAAGTTTACAACTGTGCTGCATACGAGTATGAGAATAACACTAATTATAACAGTTACATTTGTCTTTTATAGAACTTGTAAATAAATACAGTAAGAGTGGACTTAAATAAAATGCATTAACCACATTGGTAAAAATAAATTTGACCACAGGACAATAGTGACAAACTACTCTATGTTTAATTTAGAGAACCAAATAGATTCTTTGACATGCTGTACTGCTAGTCATATTTTATGCAGATAAACAGAATAACCTTTTCCAAGACTTGGTCAGTAAATAAAAGAGGCATTCATTTTATAATATTTACACTGTATAGAAAGTACCTTTTTATTTATCTCAACTTCTAAAAAACCTATTTATTAAAAATGTGTTATGTAGAATAATCACATTGAAAAATATAATTTGCTTAAGATTATGAAATAATCTTTATTATTATGTAGAATTAAATAGAATAATGTTTATTCTTTCCTGCATTGTGCAATATTTCTTTGATAAAAAGTTTCTACACCTTACCTCATCATCTACTCTATTTAATTTTTGATATTGAACACAGTAATCACCCTTTCCAAGGTTTTACTTTCCATGGTTTCAGTTACCCATGGACAACCATGGTCTGAAAATATCAAATGGAAAATTCTGGAAATAAACAATTCATAAGTTTTAAATTACACACCATCCTGAGTAGTATGATTAAATCTGGTACACCCTGTCCCATCCTCTACTGGATGTGAATCATCCCTTTGTGCAGCCTACCTATGCTGTATACATTGCCCACCTTTTAGTCACTTACTAGTTGTCTTGATACAATAAGATATTTGGAGACAGCGAGAAAGAGGGACTACATTCACATACATTTTACTACAGTATACTGTTATAATTATTCTATTTTATTGTTACTGTACCTAATTTATAAATTAGACTTTGTCACAGGTATGCATCTATAAGGAAAAACATAGTTTATACATATGCTCCTCAAATTATGATGGGGCTTCTCAAATTATAATCCCAACGAATATATTATAAATCAAAAATATCATCAGTCAAAAATACCCTGAAATCATAATTTAAACCATAGTTAAGTCAGGGAGCATCTGTTTAGATTTCAGTACTATCCTCATTTCAGGCTTCTACTGGGGGTCTTAGAATGTATTCCAAAGAGATGAGGGGGCACTACTGTGTATAATATACATTAAAAGTTACTAAACTAAACTTTTAAAATTACTAGTATGAAACTTACATAGAGTAAATAGAAGGTATCCTTATATTTCACATATTAAACATTTTAAAAACAGCAACAAGAAAAACAGAACAAGGATGTTATTAGTGTGTTCGACACTTGGAAATATAAAATCCATATCAAACTGCCAATATAGTTAAATAGGTAAACCAGAAAAAGGGAGAATAAAAGTACCATGTTGATGTGTTTAAACAGAGTAGACAGAATAGAGTCATGGCAAATGACTTCTTAAAATGTCTTGAATGATATTAATATTTTATAACACTAAAACTGGTTCTATTGTTACAAAACAATGAAGACAATGTGGGAAGTAATGTTATCTAACATTTAAATTCCAACAAAATTCATTCGAAATAACCATGAATTGAGGGATAAGTAAATATCTTCACTCTTTAATACTGAGACATCTTATTTATATAATGTATACAATTTTATTTCTAATAAAAATTTCTGAAAAATTATGAAAACATCCCCTTATTTTGTCTTTGTGCCTTCAAGTAAAAATGAACATAAAACATCCAAATATTAATTTATTTATTTACCAACACAAGTTTTGGACCCCTGTATATATAAAATACTCATTTGGTTACTATTAATATAAAAAAACTCAATTAACTATTCACATCTCCAATAGACATGGGAGCTGCACAAGAGAGGAATATAAACAGATTTAATACAAGAAGGAAACAAAAGTGTCTTCAAAGAAGCACAGGGGCAGAAATAACACTATGAAATTTCAGAGAAAGAACTGTTTTTATTTGAGGGACTAACAGAAGTTTAGAGAAATTCTTCGGATCAGGGAAAAATGCAGAGCAAAAACTAGTCAAGTCTATAAGACAGCATTAGAAAATATACAGAAACAAAAAAATTTGGTCCCAAAAGGGAAGTAATAGATTACCATGTTTTAATACACGAAAGTGTCCTCAGACATGCTCAGACATGCTTTGATACTTTGTAAATGAATATTGAATTATTGTATAAAACCCATGCTAGGAAGCTAGGAACTCACATTTTCAATTAAAAAGCTTTGGTTCTTTTTTTTTTTTTTTGAGACAGGGTCACCCTCTGTTGCCCAGGCTAGAGTGCAGTGGTGCGATCTTGGTTCGCTGCAACCTCTGCTTCCCAGGTTCAAGTGATTCTCCAACCTCTTGAGCAGCTGGGATCACAGGCGCGCAACACCACGCCTGGCTACGTTTTGTATTTTTAGTAAAGACAGAGTTCCACCATGATGGCCAGGCTGGTTTCTAATGCCTGACCTCAAGTGACCAACCCACCTCGACCACCCAAAGTGCAGGGATAACAACCGTGAGCCACCGTGCCTGAACCTTTTATATCCTTAAAATCAAAGTTAAAAATAAGAGTATGTTGTCAAAAATAAATAATATTAGAATCTAAACTGCAAAATATATTCTGGATGACCAGATAATTCAAGGGAGGAAGTATAGATATTCTAGTGTTTTTCTGTCTTTGTTTTTGTTCTAAGAGTGAGATAGAATAAGAGGGAAAGGGAAATATAGAAAATATTTTAGCAAATATTATGCATATCTTTTACACATGGAATATTAATAACTAGAATTTTTTTGAGGTGTTAAGTTTTCACAAAAAGAACACAATGGATCCTGAGATCCGATTTTATATAGTGAAAGTTGTAAATGTATAGTTTCTTAAATTAATTCTGTTTTTTCACCATATGGATATGCATATACTTGTTTCTATATATTTACAATTTTTTATCACTTGAGTCAATGCTTAAAAGAGTAAGAGTTAGATAATTAGATGAATGCAATTCTGGAAAGCAGACACTATAAGAGTTCAAACTTATTAATGAAAGAAAATGTGGAATTCATTTTTAAATACTACAGCTATATAAAAATATTTGTTTAAACAGAAACATGCAAGTTTGTGGTTTTGTTGTATTGTCACCTTCGAAAATCCCATGTAGCAAAATGTATTTATTAAGTAGTAATTCTAAAAATAATTGCATTAAATATTATCTCATGAAGAATTCATTAGAACTATTTAACATTCTTGTTTTTGAAAGGCAAGTTTTTTCATGCTGGTTTATAATGAGCTTTCAAAATAGAAATAATAAACTAATAGAATTTCAAATTTTAAATTAAAGTTTGAAACAATTGTTAGAAGAGTGAAAATAGAACATTCTACAATCATTTTGAAAAATGTTTATATAATTTTTAAGCTATTTTTCCCTTTCATTTCTTGTTCGGTGTTGAACATGCACTATATCTGAAGATACATAGATCTTTCTTTTCTGGGTGATGAATATATTATTGCTTTTTAAAATAGCATTGTCCCTATACTGTGACATGAAAAACAAATGACTATTTTACTTTTTTACATTAATTATTCAACAAAAATTAACATGAAAACCACAGATATTATTTTGGATTTTTTTTCTGTATAAATTTATTTTTAGTTTCTCCTAGTCTGAAATCTTGAGCTCTCAGAGGATTTTTGAGTGGCCAGAAGACCCAAATGAAAAACATATATTACTTTATTGCCATGGAACCAAGAGACTATCCTAACTTCCTTCTTATCCTCTGTGAGTGTGTGTGTATGTGGGTGCACATGTGTGTGCATGTTCACGTGTGTGTGTTTTAATACTTATTTTCCTAACTCCTGACCCTTTGGCTTTCCATCTGATGACTCTTTTATTTTAACTTGATTGGATTTGGATTGAAAACCATTGTTTAGGACACCTATTCAGGTTAATATTCTGCAACTGTATGCATTGCAAGCGCCCAGCACCTACCACATCACTGCCCACTACAGGTTTGTAAGATAATTACGTCACTCTTTCTCCCACAAAGAACACTAATACATGCTCATACCATATTAACACCTCCACTGGCAATACCTTTCTATTTGAGGACAACGTAATACATTTATAAAGTTAATCATACATTTTACATGTTTCACAAGGCTTATATGAATAAGATAACTTTGCACAGTCTTAGATTGGGAAAACAAAGTCCAAGGAAATGAAGAAAAGAAGTCATGTTATATGAAAAATTTAGTATGCTATCAGAAATGACCTGGATAAACTTTTAGGTGCAATCAATCTTTTCTGTAATTCTCTTTAAGTTAAACATTGATTTCTATAGCCTTTTCTAGTAGACAATGAATTTTAAATGTGTGCCAGTAGTAGTTGGCAAAGAGTTATATGAAATGGATGGATGCTTTTCTCATTTTTTTTACTTGTACTCTCTCATTATTCCTTTCTGAAAGCTGTATTGTTCCCCCCCCAAAAAGGGCTCTAGTTCTTAAGTTTTATCCTTATTTTTGCATTTCCTCTCTCTTGAGGGTATGGTGGTAGAGGGCTCTGTAACCCTGTAAATGTTGAGTGATTTAAAATTAAATGATCCTCTAAGAAACATTGCAGGCCTTCTCTATGTTCCTCTGAGTATCGAGGTCTAAGGTAAGGATTTGAATCCCAAACTGTCAATGTTCCATAATGTCATGAACTATTAACATTAGAATGATTTAGAAGGGTAATCAATTCCTGATTCCCTTATTTTATCAGAAAGAAAATAATTCCAAAGTGGCAGCCTTCCCCAAAGTCATAACATCTGTTAGCATGTGAAGGACAGAAACCTAGACCTCCTGATATGGACATAATCTTTGGCAATTAATTGGATGTGGAATCTTTCATATGTCAAAGGAGTGAGGGTGTCACCATACATTGTCCACCTTGATTAATGACCATAATGGAAGGTTTTACTTAACACAATGAAAGTAAATGCTACAAGCAGATTTACTGACTCTTAAAAGCTGTAATTTATTTCAATGTGTAGTTTAGATGTGGTGCAGCCATGATCTTTTTAATCAGCTTACATTACAATACTTGGTTATTTGTGTGGCCATGAAGAAGAAGACAAATCTAAACTAAATAATACACTCAGAAATAAATAATTATGTTGGGAAAGTGTCTATTTACAGATAAAAGTCAACTCATATATCAGAGAAAAATATATATGTGTTTGTGTGTATATAATTTATATATGTAAGAAATAATTATCCATATATTCATTTGGAAATATGGAAAAATATAAAGGAGGACTGAAAAATTTTTAGAATCTTGGCATTTTAAAAGGAAAGTAAAATGATTTTAGACATTTATGAGAGCTCATTAACATTTACAACTAATTAAAAGAGCATCTAATTTTTATTAGAATTTTATTTTCTAAGACCCTTTATAATGACCATCTTAATTTGTCCTCACAATAGCTGTGGGAAATAGTCAAGGGAGATTTTATTTTTTCCATATTACTAATAAAACAACATGGTCAGAACAGTCAAGTGGCTTATTCAATTTGAATCAACTAGGTGGAGTGAGGAGAAAAATGTTTTGTTTTTTTTTTTCTCTCCCCATTTGAGTTTCCAGGTGTGGCCTTGTAAATTAAACTAACAAAAGACAGATAAACAAACAGAAGTTCACTAACCAGCTTACACACAGGATCACTCAGAGATGAGAAACTCTGGTGGATGGTTAGAATTTGGGCTTATCTGACCTCTTAACAAAAGAACAATGCATTTTTAGAGAAATGACATGATAAAGGAAAATAATTTTTGAGTTTTCGAGGAAGGTAAATTGTAGGAAGATAACTATGTGGAAGAAATAATGGAAGATAAGGCCTAGTGAGTCAAGTTTGTTATGTAGATTCCTTGGGTGCCCTCTCTAGGCTAAGGTCTAGAATTATCTCCAGTGATTTACATCTGCCCTTCCTGATGGAGAGTAGAGGCAGGGAAATCCTCACAAATGTATGTGCTGCTTTTAGCTGAATAAGGAGAGGGCAGAGTCCTGGGATATGTTTTTCTTAATTGTCTTCAGCTCATAATAGTCTTTATGCCAAAGTGGCGTATTTGGGGGTAGCATATTCTGCTACTCTGTGTTCGTTTAGATCCATGATCTGCAATCATCTAAAATATAAAATTTCACTCACTGTAAATACTAAATTCTTTATAAAAACACAATAATGTATACCTCACATTGTATGATTATCTTACCATGAAGACAAAATAGTTATCAATTATCAAAGATAATTATAAAGCCTTAATAATTGGTTTATCCATTCCAATTCCTCTGTTCGCCTTAATAATTGGTTTATCCATTCCAATTCCTCTATTCCAAAGAAAACTTCCTTAAAAATGACTCCCTATTAACCCTGACCGAATGTATCTTAATAGCCAGCTACTACCTTAAAATATATCCAAGTAACCTAAGGTCTTCAATATAGTCTGCCATTCAACATAATACATACAAATAGATCTGACCTTAAAAGCAGGAATTATCCATTTATATTCAGATCTCATAAGTATCTTAGCAATAGTCATTAAAAGGAGGATTTTATTATGATGGCAAATCCCTGCCACATTTACAAATCTGTTCTTAATCAGACAATGTGGTTAGTTTCTAGAATGAATAATGGACCTTGGGTTAGTCTTGTTGTAGTCCCAGTATAAACAATGTGAGGGCAGAAAGTCAGTATTCTCATTAAGCGGTGGATGTGTAGCCATGTGCAGTCATTATGCTTGAGGGGTCACTGCTTATTAAGACTCATAGCAACCCTTATGATGCTACTTTTCAATTTATTGACTCATCATAGCTGGACATTATGGCTTTCTTTCTCTCAACTTGAATGAGACCTGGTTTTTCTATTTCATTACAGAAATTTCAGATTGGATAGTTGAACTTCTTGGCTCAGTATCAGTACTCTCCTCAGAACTGACATTTCTCAAACCACCTCCTTTTTAATGCGTAAGAACTGTAGACATGATGATAGAATGTTCACTGAAAGTGCTAAATTCAGTAAAGTGTATTCATTATGGCACAAAGCCTTAAATTTTTTAAATGACTTCCTAGCAATTGTATTCACCTTGACAATACCTTATGCAAATTCACAACTTTAATATTTACCACTGGGCATTCAGATAGTTTTCTTTTTCAGTTATTAAATTTCCCATCTGATTTAAATTAAAATGTTTATCTAAAATTTAATTTAATCTGTGTCTCCTTCTATTAGTTCAGGCCTGTCTGTCAGAATGAAACCACCTTTGCAAAATTATGACTGAGACAGTGAAAGTGTTCTAACTTAACCAACTCTATCTTAACTTCTAACCTCCAAGCTGTCCTTATTCATTCCTGGGTGCAGGCTGAACTAACTTTGGGAGAAACTTAGTTTATAGTTTAAACAAAGACAGTAACAGCCCTTTCCCAAAGCAGACCTGCTGTTTGCCTGGGGACTAGATTGCCTTTGCAGGACTAACATTAGCCACAAGATTAAAAATTATGATTTAGGAGTCATGTAGTTGGAGGCTACAAGAATCAGACCCTCCTTAAATTGCTCCTAAGATCAGTACTTGAGATATTTTGCAGACCCTGCACTTGATGGATCAGCTGGCACCACCCAGATCAATAAACTGGCTCATCTGATCTTGTGGCCCCCCAACCCAGGAATTGATTCAGCTCAAGAAGACAGTTTCGACTCCCTATAATTTCATCTTGGACAAATCAGCACCCCTGGCTGACTGGCTTCCCCCCACCCACCAAGTTATCCTTAAAAGCTCTGCTCCCTGAATGCTCAGGGAGACTGATTTGAGTAATAATAAATCTCCAGTCTCCCATACAGCCAACTCTGCATGAATTACTTTTTATCTACTGCAATTCCTCTGTCTTGATGAACCAGCTCTGTTTAGGCAGCAGGCAAGGTGAACCCCTTGGGCAGTTACAAATTTAGGGGCTCATCCAGGATTGCCGTCGTAGCTAGCTGTCTGTGGTGCAGTGCCCCCCATTTCAATGATGGTCCAGAGGCCAGCCCAAGTGGCTGACTAGTTTTCTTGGACTGGGGGCTTACTTTGGTACTCTCTCTACTGGTGGGGCACTGACGACACAAAGTTAATGGATGTAACTGCAACGGAGAAATAGTCATGGGGACATATCCCTTAATTGTAGCCCTATTACAGGGTGTCTATCTGTAGACACCCATGATTGGGTGTCTATCTGCAGCCCCACTGTAGCCCAGTGGCGTGTCTGGATTGGTGAGTATCCTAGGTGCTGTCAACACCTCCTTTCTTTTCCCAACTGGTTCTATACCCCTATGGTGAGGTGTCTGTAGCCTTATTGCAGAGTGTCTGTTTGTAGCTCCAACATGGGGTGCCTGTGTCTGTAGCCCCACTCCAGGGTGTCTGGTCAGCTCCTTGGGTTTTGGTTGGCGTTTTCTAATTAATAGGAAGAGTCTTGGTTTGGGAGACTTCTCAATCAGGAAGATTTCAAGGAGGTTTCTCAGATGGCAAATAGGAGGATAGTTTGGAAGTTCTTGGTTAGGGATCTGATTTGGAAGGCCTTCTGTCTGCCTTGTATTCAGGTGTGTTTGTATATTTGGAAAGCATCTCAGAAGGGGTTGCTGAAGGAAGTCCAACAGCCCTAACTCAGAAAACCCTCCTTATTTGTCTGATCACATTCAGTGACCCCTAAAGAAGGTTCAACAGGCCTGACTCTTGGGGTGACTATCTCCCCTTCACCTTGCTCAGAGACCTCATTATGAATTACTGCTCAAAGGTTGTCCCTCTCCAAATGGAGTGGATCAAAGACAACAGGGACCAATGGGAAAGTTTCAGCTTTGCTGGGTTGATATTGGGTGCTGAACAATATAACTAATGTTTCTTTTGTTATGTGTATTTTCCTGGGATGGCAAATGTTTATTCAGTTCCCCAGGCAGCCTGTCGGGCAGAATCTTGCAAATTAAGCATCTTGCCTGTGGTTCCATAAAACAGGAAAAGGTGATTTTTTCTTGTAAAGTGACTTGAATCCCACAGCTTTGGCCCAGTAGGCAGGGTCATCAGAAGCTCTCCATTCTTCTGGAAGCTGCAGAGAAAGGGAGCCCAGAAACCTCGTATGCCACCAAAAAGGGTAAGACATTCTTACCAGTCAAGTTTCTGGTCTGTCTCTCTCTTTCTCTGTCTGGGTAAACAGTAAATGTCACTGTCTCTCTGCAAGGGTTTGATTAATAGAAAAAGGGGTTTTGAGACTAGTCTTAGGCAGTAGCAAATCATGTGCCCTTTGTGCTAAGAATTTGTCTTTGTGTGTTGTGTAATGCAGAAAGGAATATCACAGGATAGAATGTGGGTTTAGGACCCCTAAAACCCTGCTTTTCAAGCCAGCCTGACAGGCTGGTGCGTTATAAACATCGCTGCGGGTCCCTGAAACCAACACCGGAAGCAATTTCTCAGTCTTGTTTTGTGTCCTTAAGAGCTTAACCCTGTGACTACGTGGGGATGCTTTCTCTTGGTTTCTACCATCTAGAAGACAGGACCTTGGGGATTCATGTTATAGTTGGTCCTAAACATTTTCTTAAGGCCTGGGCATGGTGGCTCCCATCTGTAACCCTAGCACTTTGGGAAGCCGAGGAAGGCAGATCACCTGAGGTCAAGAGTTCGAGACCAGCCTGACCAACATGGTGAAACCCAATCTCTACTAAAAATACAAAATTAGCCTGGAGTGGTGGCAGATGCCTGTAATCTCAGCTACTTGAGAGGCTGAGGCAGGAAAATCACTTGAACCCAGGAGGCAGAGGTTGCAGTGAGCCAAGGGCACGCCGTGGCACTCTAGCCTGGGCGACAGAGCAAGACTCCGTCTCCAAAAAAAAAAAAAAAATTATTTAGCAGTTAAAAGCCTTTGCAAGCTTGAAATTGGTTTCTCCAGGTTCCTTCTGGGAAGAGCAATAGAAACTGCTTAATGCTATACCTCAGTAGCTGAAGATTTGCCTTTTGGTGACCTGGGTTCTATTCTTGGCTTCTGCAGATTCCTTTCTGGTTTTTTATTTATGTAACTTTGCCATTTATTGAAGTTTTCTCCCCCAGAGCATCTCCCCCAGAAATGCTCTGATTTCCTGTCTTGAATTTCCCTTTCTCTATGCTACCCTAGGGGAGATTCTAAATCTTGAAAAAAAGGAAACCGCTTACCATCTCTTTGAGATACCTATGTGTCCATGGTTAAGTTATAACCTTAGTTAAGACTGATTGATTTCATGTGGGAAGTTACCTGTGGTGGAGTTCAAAAGCCAAAAATATTGGCCTCTTGGGGTGGCTAAAGTCGGGTAATAAAAAATTTAAAAGGATTCTTTTTTAAAGAGTGCTATGGTTAAAAGTCAGCTTAATTAAAATAGATAAGCTGTAGGTATATTTCTCTATGTTTTTCTCTTCTTCGATCTCGTTTTTCTGGAAAGCTTTTTCTTCTCAGTCTACTGAATTATTTTTCTCCATTTTTTCTAGCCAACCTTAATGCACATGGAAGAGTCCCTAAGGTAACTTCTGGTAGCTGGGGATTCCTTGGGAATAACAGGAGGTGCCACAGACTGTGTCTTGGAAAAACACTGTTTCCCTCATGAAACCCCGGAAATTAAAAGCAGATAGATCCCTCTCAGAATCAAAGGTTCTGTTCTGTTTTGCATTGTATTACTGACAGTTTTGAGTTTTAGGGGTATCAGAAATTACTTCTTACCATGAGAGGGCTTTGGTGTGTAATAACTAGGTAGGAAATGTACTGTAGGGGTTGGCTAGTAATAGTTATGGAGGAATTCTTGACTCTTTGCACCCTTGGAACACAGAGCATGCTCTTGGCCACCTGGAAGATATGGAAACGTCCCACCTCCACTGAGAGATGAGGCTCCCGTGGGGGATGGTCTAGTCACACCATTGACTGACAGGCTTTGGGTGGCCTTGCAATGAAACACAGAGTTGGGAAGGGCACTGCCCTGTCTTCTCCCGAAGTATTTCCTTCCTTTTGGGGATACAGGATCCAGTATAAAATGGCACCCTTAATTTTGGGGATCTGTCTCTGCCTTTGGCTGTGATTAGGCCCCAGAAATGCAAGCTTTCCTGGCCCTGTTCTTTCAAGGGCTCCACCCTGAAGCCAGTAATCCAATTAAGAAACTGACAAATGAAAAAATCTTACAAGTGCTGAATCTTCTGTCTGTCTCATTTATATGTGTTGTGTGTATGATGTTTATACATAAAAAGCTCTGATTGATTGGCTTAGAAAAATAAGCACTTAAATCAAATATTTTGTTCAGAAAAATAGAAACTTTAATACCTTTTTGTTCACATGACTTTAGTAATCTTTTGGAAATAAAAATGGTTTTAAAGATTATTGGTAAAATAAAATAAAATATCATGAAGATGTAGACATTTGGTTTAAATTAATGTGAGATATCAGATTTGCTAAAAGCTTTAAGGTTAAACTGTTTCCTTGACTTTTGAAAATTGTTCAATTTACCTACTTTGGAGCATTCGATTATAGATGAGGCTTGGGGACATGTGGAAAGTCATTCTCCTAACTATGCTGAAAAGAGTCAGACCTTATCTGATGTTCTAGGCTCCATTCCTAGTAAAAATCACTTACCAGATTTTTCATTAAAAATAAAAGTTGCTAAGGGTTAACATTGTAACATGAAATTGAGATTACTGGAGAAACAGGTTTACATATAAGGTGTGTATTTCATGTGGTTTTGGTAAAAGATTATCAGAAGGCATAGGAATATGGCTTTTGTTAAAGGGAATATGATCTTGTCTAGTTTGGAAGATTTTAAAGTTTGTCTCAACCTAAAAGAGTAACAGGACAAAACTGAAGGCTTAAACAAAGCGAAAAAAGGGTTTGTAAAGGGTTAATCTTATAATACAAATTCTGTGGGTATAAACAAGGTGGCTAAGATTTAAAAGAAATTATTTACTTTTTTTTCCATAGGTTAAAACATTAAAATCATACTGACATGGGGCCAGAATCTGAGCCTATGTGTCCAAATAACAGAGTTTTCTTAGAATATTGATCTACTGTTTGATGGAAAATTATACAGGGTCCTAAGAAGTTTATGAAAAATTTACCTTATGGTCAAAGTAATTAAAACTGGATAGAGATATAAAATTTTATTAAAAAAATAGATTTAACGTTAAAGATGTACTTACACAAACATGAAATTTGGTTTTCTCTTTTGAAGACAATTTTTATGTAATGTTAAAAGATAAATAAAGGGTTTCTTTCTTTTTCTCCTTTGGGTAAGTGGCAGAGGGAAAAAGGGAGAAGAGAAAACAGGCAAATTCAGTTAGTCTTATGCTATCTTCATTGGGTCTTTTTTGGAAAGCTAGGTCTCCTCTATCACAGTAAAGATTTTCTTTTTTAAAAATTTGAAAGTTATCATTTTGGCCAAATGAATGACTTATGATGACCTGGGTTTTATTTTGTAACATTCAGTGTTTAAAACTTTCATATTTGACAAACTTTCCAAAAAAATTATAAATTATGTCTCTTTCTAGCCTGATATTTTAACTATTAGGTCCTCTAATGTTCAAAAATGATGTAGGTACTACTATTTTCACCATGTAAGCCTTGATACCCCAGCCAAGCCTGCATGAGTACACACAGACAGTTGGAAAGCTGTTCCACTGTTCTCACTCCCAATGGGTTCACTCCCATTCCCACTACATCCTCCCTCAGTGGGAATAAGCCAGAATGATTGATGGCCTTTTCCCATCTTCATAGCCTACACCTTAAGACTAAGGTGTAATAAAACCCAAAGGGAGAAATTGAAACCACCTTTGCAAAATTATGACTGAGACAGTGAAAGAAATCTAACTTAACTGACTCCGTCTTGCTTCTAACTTCCAAGCTGTTCTTATTCATTCCTGGGTGTAGACGAACTAATTTTGGGAGCAACTCAGTTTATAGTTTATAGTTTAAACAAAGACGGTAACAGCCTTTTCCCAAAGCAGACCTCCTTCTTGTCTGGGGACTACATTGTCTTTGTAGGGCTAAAATTAGCCACAAGATGAAGAAATTATGAGTTAAGAGTCATGCAGCTGGGGGCTGTAAGATTCTGACCCTCCCTAAACTGCTCCTAAGATCAGTGCTTGAGCTATCAAGTGCATCAAGACCCTGCACTTGATGGATCAGTTGGCACCACCCAGATCAATAAAATGGTTCATCTGCTCTTGTGGCCTACCAGCCAGTATCTGACTCAGCACAAGAAGACAGTTTCTACTCCCTGTGATTTCATCTTGGACCAATTAGCACTCCTAGGCTCACTGGCTTCCCCCAACCCACCAAGCTATCCTAAAAACTCTGCTCCCTGAGGGTGTGGGGAGACTGATTTGAATAATAATAAAATTCCAGTCTCCTGCACAGCCAGCTCGGTGTGAATTACTCTTTCTCTATTGCAATTCCCTGTCTTGATAAATCAGCTCTATTTAGTCAGCAGGCAAGGTGAACCCCTTGGGCGGTTACAGAAGACTGAGATAATAGAAAGAATCATTGCTAACCACAATGCTATTAAACTAAAACTCAAGGACAATAATATAATTAGAAAATATTAGACTACATGGACGTTTTTTAAAAGCTCTAAACAGTCCATGGATAATAAGATAAAACATGAAAATTAAAATATGTTCAAATTTTCAAGCAACAAAATATGCATTAATATAGCAGGGTATAAAATTAACACACAGAAATAGTCTTGTTTTGTACAAAAATAACCATTTAGAATATGTAATTGTAGGGAAATTTCATTATGACAGAAATAATTAAACATAAGTATAGTTAAGAAAAAAGACTAATAAAAGATGTAAAAACTCTTGCAAAACATAAGAGGTAATCTTTAGGATACTTAAAAGATACACAAGTAGAATTAAAAGATATACTTTTTTGGATGCTCAATATTTAAAAAATGTGAGTTCTAAGTTACTTTATAAATTTGAAACAATTCCATTAAAAATAACTCCAAGTTTATTTATAAACCGAGACATATTGATACTATTTAATATGGGCAAATAAATATGCAAGAAAATTTAGAAAAGAATTGATCAAAAACTCTACAAGTAGAAGTAATCCTGTAGCATACATCATATAAAAACATAAATTATCTGTCATTCAAATATTATAGTGTTGATACATAAATAGAGTGAAATGAAATATAAAATCCAGACATACAGACAGATACATACAGAAATTCCATAGATAATAAAGCTGCTATTGCAAATGATTTGATCAAAGGGAATTTGCAATAAATGTGTCTGAGACAGCCAGACAGCTAGTAGAAAAAAAAAAAAGATAAAAATAAATGGACTCTAGAAAAAGCATAAGAGATCTAAACCTTTTTTAAAATACAGTTTCTGGGAAACAAACAAGTGTAGCTGAATTCTTATATAACCAGGGTATAGGAAAGGATTTTCTCACTAAGACTCCATTTTTAGATGTAATAAAGTCATACTGGAAAAAAATAATAAACTACACACACATACACACAAAGACACATACTCATATGTTGCATGCCAGCAAAAATCACCATAAAAGGTCTAAATAATTTTAAATATTGGGACAAATATTAACAAAACATTAGATACATGTGTCACAAAAAGAGCTAATATTCAAAATATATAAAGAACACTTAAGGAATGAGGAAAGATAAAGAACAAAAACAAATTGACCAAAAGCACAATAAAGCATAAAAAAAACTGAAATTATCAAGTTACTTTAGAACACAGTATTTTGAATCTAATACACAGTATAAAGCAAAAATGAAAAAAAGTGAAAATATTGTAAACAAAAGTTAAACTGTAGTTATTTCTAGTTAGTAGGTTCTAGTTTTCAGTTGTATAGGTTAGCAATTTTGAAGTGGGTCAGCCATTTTGTAGCTATAGGCTATATTTTGTAATTGAGCAAATGAGTGAATATTGAGAATATTTGGAAGCCAGATTTCTTATTGTTGGGGAATCAAGTTAAATATATACAAATGGGGAGCCTAGAATAATGAACCTTGAGATGTTGAATTGTAATTAGAGAAATGTGTGTGCATTTATATATCTCTGTATACAAACATATATTTATATTTCTTCAGCTCTCACAGATGAGAAGGTCTAGAAACATTAAAACATTTAATGGCAATGAGCACACCTATAACTCAGGACTTAATTTTCAGATACCACTTTTTACTAAAAGGAACATGGGCCCCATGGAAAAATTACTTGTATTGAGTTCTCTAGAGAAATACAATCAACAGGATCTATCTATCTACCATCAATTTGTCGATCAGTCAATAGATAGGTACATAGAAAGAGAGTTTTTGGCTGGGTGCAGTGGCTCACGCCTGTAATCCCAGCACTTTGGGAGGCCGAGGCAGGTGGATTACCCAAGGTCAGGGGTTCAAGACCAGCCTGGCCAACATGGTGAGATCCTCTCTCTACTAAAAATACAAAAATTAGCTGGGCATGGTGGCGGGCGCCTGTAATCCCAGCTACTCAGGAGGCTTGAACCCAGGAGGCGGAGGTTGCAGTGAGCCGAGATCATGCCATTGCACTCCAGCCTGGGCAACAAGAGTGAAACTCCGTCTCAAAAAAAAAAAAAAAAGATTTGTTTTTAAGGAATTGAGTCACATGATAGTAGTGGCTGGCAAATCCAGAACCTGCATGCAGAACAGGCTGGCAGACTGGAGGCCCAGGAAGAGGTAATGTGGCAGTCTTCATTTTAAAGGCACTTGAGAGTCATAATCTCTTCCTCTTTTGAAGATCACAATCCTTTTTCATACAGCCTTCAAGTAATTCGATGAAATTTAACCATATCATGGAGGACAATCTGCTTCCCTCTACTGATATAAATGTTAATCACATCTAAATAATAGCTTCACAGCAACTTCTAGGCTAGAGCTTGATCAAAGAACTGGATACCATAGCCTAACCAAGTGAAAATGAAAAAGTAAGCCCTGTTTGTTGATTCCAAAGCTAGGGGAGGGATGGATGAGTCTAGAATGTCTTTGTGTGCCAGGAAAAGTCAAGCACTCAGTGAGTGATGCTTGCATGTGAAAGAGACCTAAGCACCAACTTGAATGGGCTTCCATGTAGAAAAATTTTAGCATCAAACTAGATGATAATAGTAGTGGACTGCAATCCAATTGAATATAATATGATTTCATGGGACATTTTGATATAACTACCCACCTTACTGGATAGATAGATGATAGATAAGATAGAGCTGTAGAGACAGTAAAATGGAAAGCTGTAAAAATGATGATAGAAAGAATCATAGAATTTGATTACCATTTAGCAGCTCTTGTTCATCATTAACTAACATGGGTATGATCAAGGGATGACAAAGTATTATGTAAAAGTTTAATGAGAAACAGGATGTTTACTTAGAATCAAATCACTTCCATGTAAATTCCTTATAAATTATAAAGGCAAAAGTAGTAATTTTACAGTAGACATACTCAGCCAATAACACTATAATTGAGTGACTGCAGTTAACATAACTGATGTCAGAGGCTTCTTGAGTTGATGTACTGAGAAGGACACAATATAATTTTTGTGGTATTCCTAACGACATTCATAACTTGCCATTAAGCATGAGGAATCATAAGACAAACTAAAAAAAAATTCTTTAAATCAAATAGCCTGTGCTTTCTGAAAATATGAAGTAATGAAAGACAATGCAAGGCTGATGAGCTATTTTAGATTATGAAATAATAAAATGACATGAAAGGCCAGGTGCAGCTGCTTATGCCTGTAATCCCAGCACTTCAGGAGATCTACAAAATAGGCTCACTTGATGCCAGGAGCTTAAGAGCAGCCTGGGCAGCATAGTGAGACCCCATCTCTAAAAATAAAAATAAAAATTAGCTGGGCATAGTGGTGTGCACCTGTTATCCTACCTACACAGGAAGCTAAGAAGGGAGGATCACTTGAGCTCAGGAGTTTGAGGTTACAGTGAGCTATGATTGCACTACTACACTCCAGCCTGGGCAACAGAGCAAGATCCTGCCCCTTAAAAAAATAAAATAAAACCTAAATTCAGCACATTATCCTAGATTTTATCCTCTAAGGAAGGGTAGAGCTAGGGGATGAAGACTATAAAGGACATTGTCCAGACAAGTGATAGAACTTGATTATGGACTGTTAATTAGGTAATAATTTAATGAAAGTAATTATTATTAATAATTTTTTATTATTTTTAATCCTATACTTTAGTTATGTAAAAGAATGTCTTTGCTCTTATGTTATAAGCACTGAAGATATTTTGATGGGCTAAGCTATTATGTATGTAATACCCTCTTAAGATTTTTGAAAACACTATAAACTTATATTAATGCTTTTCAAACTACCTTGATGAAAAAATAAAGAGCAAAAGGAACAAATATAAATAATTGGTTAAATATTGAATAATGTTAAAATAATACCAAAATAAAAAATTACAAGAAAAAACAATTCTGAACTACATGATAATAAAAATGTCATACCAAGCTTAGGGGCAACAGGTAAAGGAGTACTTCAGAAAGTATTCCAGCAATACATTAAAAAAATCTAAAAGCAAGAAGTTAAGTTTTTATTTCAGTCTAGAAGTAGAAATCAGCACAACAGAGAAAAACTAAAATAACGAAAATTAACAGAGCAAATGTTATTTCTTTGAAAAAGTAATAAAACTTTTGCAAAACTTTTCAGAAATAAAATGACATAGGTCCCATATTAATATATGAAGGCAAAATGATACATCACTGCAGATCTCCCAAATATCAAAGCGGTAGTAAAAGGATATTATAAGCAACTTGATGACAATAAATTTGAGAACTTTTATAAAGTGAACACATTCTTCCAAACATGCTACTTACAAAAGTTATTAAAAGGATAAAGAAAGCTTTTCGGTGATTACATACATCTTACATAAGTTAAATTCATAAATACAACTTTTATAGAAACAAGACCTCAGGCCCAAATGGTTTCAGCTGTGAATTCTTCCAAACATTTTCCAAAGAAGTAAATCCAAGCCTGCACATATTCTTTCCGGAAACAAAAAAAGAAAAAAATAATAAAACAGAGGAGTCTTCTTAAAAATTTTTTGAGATGAGTTTTACCAGGAATGGAAAATCTGACACGAACATTGCACATTTTAGTGTGTGATGTGGTAAGGTAAAACAATGAAATTATACATCAATCTCGTTTGTAGGCATTGATTAAAATCTAAGCAAAGTATTATTAAGTCAAATTCAACAATATACTTAAAGGATAGGGTATAATAAACAAGTGAGCTTTGTCCATGTGTGCAGGGTTTCTTAAACAGTTGAAAATTAATCGATACGATGTATAACCTGAACACAAAATCATGTGATCTTGATAAATGCAAGAAAGGAAGCATTTGAAAAAAGGAATACCTATTCATAAGAAAAATAATCTCAGGAAATTAGTCTTAATTTTTTATAAGAAACTCTCTTAATATGATATAGACTGTCAAGCATTTATACACATGGACACAAACATACACACACATGCAAAACCCCACAGCACATATCATACTACATAATTACCCCTGAAATCCGGAACAAAATTAGCTTACCTGTTACCTGTTACCTCTGCTATCTCCAAGACTGTACAACATTTTAATGAGGAAAAAATGAGGCAAACTGATGGCATAAGAATATGACTCTCAATACTTAAAAATGACACAGTTGTAAACTTGAAAATTCAGAAGTAATGTACAACCTAACAAAATTAATAAACGAATTTAGCAAGGTCACTGGATACAAAGTCACTATTAAAAAATGAATTATATTTATAAACGCTAGTGACAAACAAATAGAACATAAAATTTGCAAAAATACCTTTACCAGTGGCATTAATAAACATTGAATACCTTGAAATAAATAAAAACAAAAATGGGCAAGGTTGCTACACTAATTGCAAGGAATTGAAAATTATTAAATATGATATAAATAAGTGGAGGATTTTTTATGCTCATTTTCGTGTATTGGAATATTATAAAGATCTTTATTGCCTCCTAAATTATTATACAAGTTCAATGCAATCCACATCAAAATCAAAACATGTTTTAAAATTTTTATTATTTTTTAAATTTTACTTTGCAAAACTTAAAAAGTGGACTCTAAAATTCATTTGGCAACAGAAGGCCAAAGAGAGTCATGGCAATCTTAAAAATAAAATGAACAAAGATGAAGGATTTCAACTCCAAGTTATCAAGACCTACCACCAAATTATAACAATTACAAAAGCATAGGTTGGAACAAGTATAAAGAAATTTACCAATGATATAGAATTGTGAATACAGTCACCTGGTTTATACAAATAATGAGAATGAACAAATATAACTAAAGACAACAATAATGATAAATCCAGCAAATATATCATTGAACTAAAGAAGCCAAACACAAAAGAATGTGCACTATATAATCGAATTGTGTAAAGTAACTATTCCTCAAAATAGTTTGTGAGTATTATAAAAACTCATCAATATTCTTAGAATTAAGGATAGTGGTCATCCTTGAAAGGTGGTGTGTGAAAAAGGAGGGCATCTTCCAGGATAAACATTATTTTCTACTTACTGATCTGATCTTGATTACACATACACTTCATTTTGGCAAAATTCACTGAATTGTACACTTTCTGATGGGCAGACTTTTCTATATTAAACTTTAAGAAAAGTTTTTAAAATGTCATGGATTTTAAAATTTTATAAACAAGGCAGGTAGTATGATTTTTTGAGATGAGAACTAGGAGTGACTCAAACTCATTGAAATATTTTTATGCACTTATGGGAAGTAAATTAATGTGATTCTGAACACAGAATGCTTTCTGAGTATGGTTTAACCATATTATGGCATCCGATTCAGAAATGAAAAAGAATGAACTATTGATATTTACAATAATTTCAATGAATTTCAAGGGAATTATTTAAGTGAGGAAAAAGGAAACTATTACAAAATATTACATATTGGATTATTCCATTTATATAACATTTCTGAAATGACACAATTTTCAAAATGCAAAAGAGATTGTGGTTGCTAGGGGTTCAGGAGGAGTAAGGTCTAAGAGAGATGTGGCTGTGATTATAAAAGAAGAATACAAAGGAAGGACCCTTATATGGATGAAACTGTTAGAATCTTGACTGTGGTAGTGGGTACACAAACCTACACATTTGATAACATTGTGTAATAGTAAATCTATGCACATAAATGAGTACAAGTAAAACTGTGGGAATCTCAATAAGTGAAATATATTAAGGTCAATATCCTTGTATAATATTGCTTTATCATTTTGCAAGATAAATACCACCGGAGGAAACCAGGTGTAGGGCTCATGAGATCTCTCTGTATTACTTTTTGTAACCAGATGTGACTCCATCATTATTTCAAAATGAAAATTAAAAAAAAAAAAATAAAGCTCACTTTTTCTTTGTGATGAGTGAACTCTTGTGTGACAGGGCATGGCTCCCTTTATAAGAGTAAGATTTGTGGAATTAATGAAGCAGTTGTGACTTATGGAGAGTGAAGCAGCAAGTTTTAAAAGTTATATTTGTATGTATTAACATATAATTTTTAAACATTACACACACATTTTTGAGTGAAAATAGACCAAACAAAGCTAAAGCATTATTCAAATATGCAGTTGAATATAAATTTCTTGAATGTAACAATAAATTATCTCTAGGAGCAAAAAGTAACAATGATAATAAAGAAACTATTATTTCTAGAAACTAGCCACTAAAGAAACTAGCATTTTCTATAATCCATTAAAAAATGATTTTTTGTTCCTTTGTTTTTTGAAGAAATAGGATGAGGCCTACTGGAAAGTTAAGTTCCTCTTACACAACCTTGTCTCAAGGTAGCCAATGGAAGTTTCTGAGAAACCCAAGCCTAACTAGTTTAAAGAATAAAGAAACCAGACTAAAACCTTTGCAAAGAGAAAACTGATCACTTAACTCATACCTTTCTTCTGCCATATCACATGCTATGAGGCAGTAATAAAGCCTACAAAGATTTGTGGGAATACAATGTGACAGGTATGCCAAGGAGCACTAAGTGAATTTCCATACATTTACTTTGAGTCACCTCAACTCAAAAATCTGTTTTGATATGATAGAATGAATATAAAATGTCCCCATCTATCTTTCTCAATAAAACAACTAAGAAAAATCTACATAAACAATTACTTGAGCCAATGAAACATGAAAATCAATGTTTCAAGGAGCCAGTAATAAATCGAATCTATCAAACAT
The DNA here is from genome assembly GCF_003255815.1 of Theropithecus gelada. Taxonomy (NCBI): domain Eukaryota; kingdom Metazoa; phylum Chordata; class Mammalia; order Primates; family Cercopithecidae; genus Theropithecus; species Theropithecus gelada. Next base: position 8,275,215 of record NC_037669.1, on the reverse strand, counting down.
ATAACTTAATCTTAAAGAGTTACTATAAATTAAAACAAAAGAGCTGCAATTATAATTTTAAAATCTTGAAAGAAGAGGGTTATCATGCAATAGAATTTAAAAATAAACAACTTTGTGCGTGAAAGATAGTGCTAATTGGGAAACCTTGAACATTAGCAAGTTAATACATTTTTCAGAAAAGCAGATAATAAAATATGTGTTGAAATCTATTTTGAAAAATATTTAATTTAATTATGAGTGAATTTAGAATTTTTATGTCAATCAAACGTGCATAGAGGAAAACATAGACTTCCGTGTAACCAAAGGCATTAATCAAATAATCACACACACATTTGAAAATTGCAATTGTAATAATAGATAAAATGAATATGAATTATAAGAAGAAAAATAATGATACATTTAATAATTACTTGCTGTGTGCCAGGAGATAAACCCAGTGCTTTACATACTTCAAAACTCTTGACTGTCCCAATAACTGAATTACAAAATTGAACGGAATAATACCCTTGATTCCATTCCTTTCAGCCACACCAGTTTATTCCCATCTCTAACTCTTATGTCTCATATAAGACTTTATGTCCTTTTAGTTTCTCAAGCTAAAATCCAAGTTCCCCCTAATTTTCTCCTTTCAGCCATGCCCTCCTGCATCAAATCCATCCTTAAGTACAATGATTTCTGCCTCCAACGAATACTTCAAATCTGTCACAACTTCATTTTTCCCTGGCCCCCAATTCTACCACAATTCAACATCATGTCTGGCCTGGAATACTGCATTTGCCACATCAATAATTATTATTCATAGAGCATAAGTCAGAGTCATTTTTTTTTACAATGTCAATTTGATCTTGCCTTTCTGTGCTTAAATCTTTCAATATCTTCCTGCTGAACTTTCAATAAAATCTAAACTCTGTATACAGCCTTCTACATCTTACAGAATGGGGTCCCTGCTTAAATCCCTATCCTCACCTTATACAAATATTGAAGTCAGTTCAGCCACACTGCCCTTCTTCTTGTTTCTCTCCACAACAAGTACTTTAACCATTACTCTGCATTTGCTATTTCCTCGCCTGAAAGACTGTTCTCAAGGTGTTTCAATTGGCAGTAATCTTCCCATTTTTCAGGTATCTGTACAAATGCCAACTCCACAGAAAAGTTCACCCAAGTATTCCATCTGTGGTACTACTTCATTGCAAGCTATCGTGTACTTCTATTTTTTCCACAACATACTAAAAAACTATTATTATTTTATTTTATAAATTCATTTGTTCATTCTCATCTCTTCCCAATAATACTAAGACCTTGGTTGGATCTGGCATTACTCGTCTTTGCTTTAAGGTCACCTAGGTCTAACATACTATCTTTTATATAGAAAATAATAAATATGTATAAAATGATATTTCATGTTGGAATTATATACAAGGTGGGTTCAATATTCCACAGAGTATAATTCTAATGTCAAACTGGAAAGTACAATTCCATAGGGTCAATGTTAACCTCAAGTATAATTTCAATTATTGATAACTACAGTGTAGATATTTTGTGTTGAGGATAATGCTCTCTGTAGACTATATTCGTGGTTCCTCCAGCTCTTCATTAGACATGTTTTCTCTACGGCAGTCAATTAAATATTTCATCAATTCTTGATAATCTCTTATAATTTTCTCCTGCTGGCATTAAAAATGTTAGGTTTAATTATAAGCCATTTTTCACAGCTGACCTATTCTAATTGCTATTAAAATTGCTTTCTTGTTCTCTTTCTCTCTTTTTCTCCCTCTCTCTCTCTTTTCCCTCCTCCTTTCCTCTCTCTCTCTTTCTTTTTATTGCTTTAATTAAGAGAGAAGGTGATTATTTTTTCTCAAACACCTATGAGGATTGCACAAATTATAATAATCTTATTTATAATATGCCAAGTTAAAAAAAAATAAAGAATTTCCCAAAAAACATAACACTCCTCCTCATTTTCTGGCAACACTGCAATATAAAGCATATAATTAAAACAAAATTAAATAATTTAAATATTCCACATGAAAAATTCTGACTATAGTAATGAAGGCACTATGGTATTGGTGAAATATTAGACAATCTATGGAACAGAATAGAGACCCCAGAAATTGACACAAATAAAGTCAGCTGATCATTGATAAAGGAGTAAAAGAAATAGAATAGAAATAAGATAGTCATTTCCATCAATGCTGCCGGAACAAGTGGAAATGCACATACAAAAATGTGAATCCAGCCACATAACTTAGACCCTTCACAAAAATGTATACAAAAATGTATACAAAATGAATTATAGACCTCAGTGTAAAACACATAAAACTCCTAGGATTTCACATGGGAGAAAAAATATATGATCTTAGACTTAGGATGATTTTTTAGATATGTCACCAAAGTCATGAACCATGAAAGAGTAAATTGATAAGCAAAACTTAAAATATAAAATTTTAAAAAATTCTGCTCTGCTGAACACACTATCAAGTAAATGAAGAGACAAGTCATAGATTGGAAGAAAATGTTTGCAAAAGATATATCTGATAAGGAACTGTTATCTGAAATATACAAAAAAACACTTAAAACTCAAAAGTAAGAAAATAAACATGCCTGTTAAAAAATGAGCCAAAGACCCTAAAAGACACTTAACCAAAGATAATAGAAATATGGCAATTAATCATATAACAATATATTTGACATCATACATAATCAAGTCAATGCAAATTAAAATAACAATGACATATAACTACTCGCCTATTAGAATGGCCAAAATCCAGAAGGCTGCAATCACCATATGCTGGCAAGTACATAGAACAATAGAAACTCTCATTCATGGCTGGTGAGAATACAAAATAGTACAGACACATTGGGAAATAGTGAACCATTTTCTTACGAAACTATATATGTTCTCACCATATTATCAATCACACCCCTTGGTATTTATTTACCAAAAGAGGTTACAAACTTATGTTTACAACACACACACACACACACACACACACACACACACATTTATTTATATCAGCGTTATTCACAATTGCCAAAACTTGAAAGAACCAAATGACTTTCAATAGGTAAATGGTTGAATAAATTGTGCTACTTCCAAAATTGGATTATTATCCAATACAAAAAAAAAAAAAAAGAAAAAGCTATCAAGCCATGAAAAGACATGAAGGAAACTTAAATTAACATTACTAAGCAGTATGAAAATGCTACACACTGTACGGTTTCAACTATACGACATTTAGGAGAAGACAAAAACTTTCAAGACCGTCGAAAGACATGTGGTTGCCAGGGGTTAGGGAGGAGAGAAAGATGAATAAGTAGAGCACAGAGGGCTTTTAGAGCAGTGAAAATAGCCTGTATGATGCTATAGTGATGGATATATATCATTATACAGTTGTCCAAACCAACAGAGTGTTCAGCACCAAGAGTGAAAGCTAACATAAACTATGGACTTTGGGTGTAGGTTCATCAATCATGATACATTTATCACTGTTGTGGGGGATGTTAATAATGGGGAGGCCATGCCTGTGTGGGGGCAGGGAGTAAATGGGAGACTGCTGTATCTTCCTCTCAATTCTGCTATGAACCTAAGAGGGCTCCAAAAAAATAAAAGTCTTTAAAAAAACTGAATAACTCTGGAGTCACAGAGGAGCAATTGATTGAAGCAATGGAATGATTGAAGCAATGGATTGAAGCAATGGTGGTCTCATGGATGTGGGAGAGGTGAAGTTATGGGATGAGAGGACTAAAATCATTTCTGTTCTGGACAGATTTGGTTTGAGATGCCTTTAAGGAAATAATACAAGTTAAATATTTCAAATATAATTCTATATATAAATATAGAATCTAGGGGAGAAATTCATCTGGAGATTAAAATGGTGTAGCCTTAATTTTAGAGATGGTATATAAAAGATGGACATGGATGCGATCACTCAGGGACTGAGTTAAGAGAAAAATGAACGTTGACACTGCACCCTAGGCAATTCATAATTCAATATTGTGGTGTCTGGGAAAAGTAGAAAGAGCTAGTGAAAGAAAATGAGAAGCAGGAGGAGAAAAACCAGGAGAGTGTGATATTTTGATGCAATTTCTAGTTCAATGCTGTATTTCTTTTGGAGCTTTCCTTGCTGTACACAGTGAAAATGAGTAACTTTCTATTTTTTTCCACTACCCTCTCCCCTTGTGGGTCTGTATATTGCTTGCGTGTGCTGAATAACAACATAAACATTAGTGTTTCAAGGTCAAATAAGCTTTATAACCAATCTACAGTGCTTATTTCTTAAATTTTATGTATTTCTCCTTCAGCATGAAAACTTATATCAGTTTCTAATGATCTAAATGAATTATTTTATTATTTTGTGTTCATTTTTCCTCTTGCTAGATACTGGATTAAGTCTACATTGTTGGATAGTTTTGATGTAGTTTGTCTCTCTTATTTTCATGTAATAAATGGACATAAACCTAAGTAAAGGGCTATTTTTACTGTTTCGTTTTCCATTGTTTATGCCACAGGCCAATGTCCTTCAAAGTACACCTTTACTTTTCCTTTCATGTAGCATGAAGGAAATGTCAAATAGTATATATTCTTGCCACTTATGTGTCTAAGTTGGTTATATATTCTAGAAAAGACAATTTAAGCATACAACTAGTTTGAAATTGTTTATACATAATATATGCTATTGGGTCTTTGGGAGCAAGAAGCTATATTCATATCCTATGTATTAGTACATTGTAAAGACTATTAAGATTGATCACGTGGGCATAGATTATAATAGATAAAATATTCAAAATCTCCTAAAATGACGTGAGTAGTCACACATTATGCCTCACTCACACAAATGCCAACTGATATTCTTAAATTCTAAGTATTTCTCAAATGACACCATTCAATTCATTTTTGGTAAAATTAACAACAAAAAATGTATTTCTCAGGGAAAAAAATTATCCTGTGATGGTTTCTTTTTAGCAGTTTGTATCTTGCTCCAAAGAGAATATGGATTACATAATAATTTACTGCAAATACAATAGTTATATTTAAGATCAGATTTTATTTTTCACAAGCAGTTTTGTTTATATACATAATTGTATTTTTATGTTGATTTTTATAACTGTGGGTATCTCTTCTATACATTTGATATTATAATATTTGTGTATGCTGGATGAGGCGGCTAACACCAGTAACGTTACCATTTTAGGAGGCTGAGGTGAGAGGATCAGTCAAGGCCAGGAGTTCAAGGCTAGCCTGGGCAATATAGCAAGACCCGGTCTTTACCAAATTAGCTGGGCATGGTAGTGAGTGTCTGTACTTGCAGTGACTCAGAAGGCTGATGTGGGAGGATTGTTTGAGCCCGGGAATTCAAGGCTCCAGTGAGCTGATTGTGCCACTGTGCTCCAGCCTGGACAACAAAGTGAGATTCTATATATATATATATATTTTTTTTCCTTTATATATATAATAGTAGAATTAGCATTAAATCAAATTTAAAAGGTGGGCAAAGGACATATATAGGCAATTCTCAAAAGAAGTTATACAAATGACCAACAAACATGAAAATATGCTCAACATCACTAATTACCGGGGAAATGCAAATTAAAAATACAATGAGATCCAAGAATGACCATAATTAAAAATAAAAAAAAATAAATGTTGGCATGAATATGGTGAAAAGGGAACACTTTTATACTATTGGTGGGAATGTAAACTAGTACCACCCATATGGAAAACAGTATGGAGATTCCTTAAATAACTAGAAGTAGAACTAGCATTTCATCCAGCAATCACACTACTGGGTCTCTACCCAGAGGAAAAGAAGTCATTATATGAAAAATGCACTTGAACATACATGTGTATAGTAGCAAAATTCACAATTGCAAAAATATGAAACCAGCCTAGATATCCATTGACCAACGAGTAAATAAAGAAAAAGTGGTATATATACACCATGGAATACTACTCAGCCATAAAAGTGAATGAAATAATGGCATTTTCAGCAACTTGGATGGAGTTTGAAACTGTTATTCTAAGTGAAGTAACTCAGGAATGGAAAACCAAATTTTGTATGTTCTCACTTATAATTGGGAGCTAAGTTATGAGGATGCAAAGGCATAAGAATGATAAAAGCGGCTTTGGAGACTCAAGGGGAATGTGGGGAGAGGGGCAAGGAATAAAGACTAGATTGGGTACAGTGTACACTGCTTAGGTGATAGGTGCACCAAAATCTCAGGAATACTACTAGAGAACTTACACACGTAACAAAAATCCACCTGTTCCCCAAAAGCTATTGCAAATAAATACATAAATAAATAAGATTTGAAGCTAAAGTGATTCTAAGATAATCATTTCCTAAATTTTTTATTTATGTTCATAGATGCTTCTATCTATTGATCTACATATGCATACACATAATTTTATGCACTTTTACATATCACTTTTTGGGGTGGGGGCAGTAGAAGAGATTAAGTAAAGCAACTTGGATACTTGTACTATTTTAGTACATTTTGCATTCAAACAAGTATTGAATATGTATTACATGTAAACCACAGTTTTTCTGATAAGAATACAAATGAGTAAAACATAATATCTGACCTTAAGGACATCAAAAGTAGGAAAGCAAGAAATTTGTGTAACTAACAATGTACATCTCATAATTACTAGGGCTATGTCAATGACATTGACAAATGTTACGGAAATTGAGAGACAAAAATTACGAGTTCGTTTTTTGACATTTGGAAATACAAAATTTCCAAGAAAAGACAGATCATTAAAAATCAGTATTATTTCACTAGTCTGAAAGGAACAGAAAAGAAATTGTGAAAGAGCATGAGTCCAGCAGCTTAGTATAGTTTTGGGCATATAACAAATATTGAACAAAAATTCAATGTATTAAGGATTTTAGGCTCAAAAAATGGAAGAGATTGGGGAAGAATGGTGATGGTGAGTGTTGAAATGACATAGGCCTAAGAAAGAATCAGGGCAAGAATTTTATTACCATTTTACTCTATATTAAGGAATTTAGACTTGTTCCCATAGGCAATATTCTGGGAAGGTATTATTTATTTGTTTTTCTTTTTCAACTTTTATTTTAGGTTCAACAGGTACATGTTTAGGTTTTTTTTACATGTGTAAATAGTATATTGTTGAGATTTTGTGTACAAATTATGCCTTCACCCCAGATGATGAGCATAGTACCCAATAGGTAATGAAAATGTTTAGATTTATGAAATAATTAGAAAAGGAAAGTGACCACATGCCTTTCATATTACAAGAGAAAGCACTTGAGGTATGAAGAAGACTATTGAACCTCCAGTGTGAGATTAGGACAGAGAAAATGTGAGAAAGGTGGATAAAGTAGCATCAATTTATGTAATTTGAAAAAAAAGCAACAGGAAATTTTTGTCCAATGCATTGCGTTCATTTATTTAACAAACATCTTATCAGCCTTTGTAATATAGAAGAAATTAAAATCTAAAGTAGATATGTAAAATTCAACCTGATAAAAGGAAAACTCCAGCTGAGTTAAATTTAAAGGAGTTTAATTGAGCAATGGATGATTCGCGAATCAGGCACCTCCAGAATTACAGCAGATTCACAGAGACCAGGGGTGCCTCATGGTCAGAACACATTTATAGACAAAAAAGGTAAAGTGACATACAGGAATCGTAAGTGAGGTGCAGAAACAGTGAGGCTGATTACAGCTCAGTGTTTGCCTTATTTGAACACAGTTTAAACATTCAGCAGTCTGTAAGTTGTTGAAGTATGGCTGCTGCGATTAGCCAACACTCAGCCATTGTTACAAATGCATACTATTAAGTTAGGTTTTGAATTTTGTCTGACTATTAAGTTAAGTTACAGTTCATCCACAAGAACTGAAATATAAAACTATGGAGTTCTTCTCAGGCCATATTAGTTTGCTTTAACAATTACTTCCCCCTTTTGGTCATTTTCTCAATTTTGAGAGATTGACCAAAATCTTAGTCAGTGATGTTAATATCTGTATTATATGGTTTTGAAACCCACTGGGAAACAGTAAAAAAGTGGGTTTTGCAAGGAGAGAATGACTGAGTAGACGGTACCTCCTTATGATAGACATCCTGTTTACAGGAGAAAAACAAATGGAATGCTGGTCCATTCTAGCATCTATGTGTTTTCTTAAAGCCTTAGTTTGATTATGTCACATTTAGCACCAGTGACTCCATTTTAGCTTGTTGTGGTTTGTTGGGGCCTAGTGCATGAGCTCAGTCCAAAATAATGGCTTCCTCTTATTTTGTTTTTAAAACATTCTCCCTTTTCAGCCAGGTTCTCACTTAGGTGAGAGTGTGACCCAAACTTAAGGCGTTAGTGCCATTCTCAGTAATATCCTTTAGGGTTTCCAGTCTCAGCACATCATTCGTAGGTTATGGTGTCCTCAGGGTCGAACATTTCTTTCCGCTTTCGTCATTCCAACTGAATAGAGACAGTTTGACGTCCTAGAGATGGCTGCATGCAAACATCTGAAACCTTTGAGAGAATACAGTGCACCAGGGAGACTACTATTATGACTACTGGGAGAATAATAACAAATTTCGAGTGTACTCCTTACCCAGATTCCCCATAAACCAAACCAAGTAAAATTAAATAGATTAAAGAATGAGCTAGATGAAGCATCCACTTCCTTGACTAAGCGGTCTTTTCATTAATACCCTACAACTGAAACTGTATAATCTACATTTGATGTATTTCTCCATAGGCCACAGGTGTCAGCAACTGTGCAGGTACTTTTCTGTTTGGCCAATTCTATTATTTAGCATAACTTTCACAAGATAATTTAAAGTCTGTTGTGTAACAATAGCCTTTAAAGTAGAATTTGCTGTAGAGCCTATTATTAGGGTGACATTTCTAATTATTGCCTCTTTTATTCTAACCCATGGAAAAAGGACCTAACAAATGATGTCTTTTTAGAAGAGCAAAGGCCTCCTGACAATGTTCTCCTTAATCCATAATGTGAGTTAAGAAGAGTTTTAATTGATTATGAGGCAACATAGGTACCACTAAATTTTCTCATGTACATTGGGCCTTCGTGTTTTATCTATTAAAGTGCAAGGTTATTCACATATAAGGCTGGATGCAAAGTCCTTCACAAGTAAAAGTATATCCTGTAAGTGCACATAATAGATCCCCTTTTCATTACTATTGTTCCTAAAGGCATAAACAAGGAAAAATATTCTAATATAAGAGTCTCGTGATAGTAGACGTTTTGATCCAGGATCTTGGGAAAAGCTGTTCACATCAAGGATGCCATCTTCTTAAGGGGAGAAACTTTCCTGGTTAATTTTACCTTAAGGGTTTCAATGGTTGTACAGTTCAGGAGTGTGGAGGGACATTTCTCAGTTGTGAGATCATGAACCCAAGGTTCAAGACTCCAAAGCTTTGCTGCAATGTACATAGCAAGGACAGTCTTTCTCTGATGTTCGCAGAAAATCCAATCTTTGGGTTCTAGATTGGGAAGGGGTTGTCCTCAGTGAACCATGGGCTTAAAACAAAGGTTTAAAACATTGGATATTACAAAATAGAATCTTAGGTTACTATAAGCTTTTCATTTAGCCATAATAATAACTGAAAAATTTTTTAAAGGAAGAAACATTATTCTGATAGGGAGGAGACTCAGTTTTCCAAACAAGACCCAATGAAGAGAGTATAGGTCTACTGACTCTGTCTCCTTTCTTTGCCGGCCCCCCTTTTCTTTTGTAGTTTACTTAAAAGGTAAACAAAAACTTTTCATCATCTTTTAATATTACATGTTTTTAAAAGAGAAACCCAAATTTTATTTTTCCATTAGTGTATTTTTAATGTTGAAGCTAGTTTTTGATAACATTTTATAAATCTATTCAGTTTTAATTAATTTGACCGTAAGGTAAGATTTTTAAAAACCTTTTATAACCCCTTACATTTTTTTTTTCTCAGAGCAGAACAATGTTCTAAGAATATTTCGTTGTGCTTTTATTCCAATGTCTTATCTATGGGGAAAAAAAAAAAAAACTTGACTAATGCCATTTTAACTTTTGGCAGTATGTTCACACATAGAATCTTTTATAATTAATTTTTATAAACCTTCCACAACTTGCTCAAACCTTTAGCTTTATTTAATGTAAAACAATATTTTAACCCTCTAACCTAGGCAAAAATTTACATTCCCATACGTTCTTATAATCTCTTACAAAAACACATTTTATTCTCCTTACACATCTTGTATGTAAATATATTTTTTCAGTAGTCTCAATTACATATTACAATGTTAACTCTTAGTGGCTTTTACTTTTGGTGAAAACCTTGATAAGTAAGGGATTTTAATTATGTACTAGGTGTGGCGCCAGGACCCAGACAGAAATGCAGATAAGGTTTCTTTCCAGCATCTAACTTCACATGTTCTAGGACTTACCTAGCTGTAAATCAGGCAAGCTGTACTGTTAAGAGTCATAGTGACATTTTGTGAAGCATTTAGGAGGCCTAATCACCTGTAAATTGTACATTTCTGGTGTAAGTTTCTTTTCATAAATTCTTTCATGACATACACAGACCATATGTGACATGTTTTACTTTATAACCTTTCTTGCATAGGTATGGGGCATGGCTAATTCCATATATCCCCAAGACTTATTTGGAATTTAATGTCTCCAGAATAAATTGAACAATTTTCTCTCTCTCTCTTTTTTTTTTTTTTTTTGATGGAGTTTTGTTCTTGTTGCCCAGGGTGGAGTGCAATAGCATGATCTCAGCTCACTGCAACCTCTGCCTCCCTGGTTCAAGGAGTTATCCTGCCCCAATCTCCCAAGTAGCTGGGATTACAGGTGTCCACCACCATGTCTGGCCAATTTTTTTGTATTTTTAGTAGAGACAGGGTTTCACCATGTTGGCCAGGCTGGTCTCAAACTCCCGACCTCAGTTGATCCTCCTGCCTGGGAGCTACCACCCCCAGCGGCATTACAGTTTTCATTTTGCTTTCAAAATATTTGATTTAAGCGCTTGGTTTTGTTTAAGCCAATTAATTAGAGCTCTTTTATATAAATATTATACACAATGCATATATAATTACACAGAAGATTACTACAGTAGTTGTAAGATTTTTCATTTGCCAGTTTTTAAGTTTCTTAATTGGTTATTGGCTTTATGGTGGAGTTCTTGGAAGAACAAGGTCAGGAAAGGGGTTTCTGCTGCCTTATTGTTTTCCCAAGAAGTCCAGGCTGTTAGAGCTTGAATATCCTCCTTTAATGAAGCTGACTTTTAACAATAGCACTCTTTAATAAAGTCCTTTTAAAGTTTTGTTTAAATGGTCAAAGAGCCAATATTTCTGGCTTTTGAACTTTACCAAAGGTAACCTTTCAGGTGCTCAGAGAAAGGAAAATTTAAGATAGTCCATGGAGAAGAAGAGACTAGACAACATCATGCAAATATTAAACCAAAAAGGACTTTCTTCCTAAGCAGGGAATCAAACCCAGACTGCCAGGGTGAAAGGGCAAAACCCTCGCTACGGAGATATGGCACAGGGCAGTCTCCACTGCCCTTCCCAGAAGGAATCTAGAGTAGTTAGTTTTGAGTTTGCAAACGCTTTTAACTACTCAAGGTAATTTTTAGAGCTAACTATGACATAAATCCTAAAATTCCTGTTCCCTGGAAGGCGGAGACCAAGAGAAAGTACTGCCAAATGGTTACAAAGTCAAGCTCCCGAGGACATAAATCAAGTTGGAGACCCCATCCAGTTTTTGTGTTTATTTTAGGGACCTGTGGGGAAGTTTGTTATTGACCAGCTTGCTAGGCCATGCTGAGCAGCCAGCTTATGGGGACCTAAGCCCATGTTTTATCCTCAGGTACTCCTTGACACAGAAAAACAAATTCATAGCAGAAATATATCAATTTAAGACTCAGAATTCCTTTTCGCATTAATCAAAACTTTACAGAAGACATAAACAGTGATTTTTTACCATTCATTCAACTGTTTGCACACAGAGAGAGAAGCCAGAAACCTGACTGGTAAGAAATTCTTACCCTTTTGCCAGCATGCCAAACTTGTGGTTTCCCTTTCCCCGAACAGCCTTAGTGACTCAGCTTGCCACACCATCACACCAGGGCCAAGATGCATCATAAAGGAAATTTATCTTTTTTCAGTCTGGCCAGAGCAAAATACGTGCCATAAAGCATAGATATTAGCCACTCTGCTTGGCACCCAATATCAAATTGGCAAGGCTTACATTTGTCCTCAGATGGGCCCCGTCATCTTTAATCCAACCTCTCAGTAGGAGTTTCAACACGTGGTCTCTGGGCAAGATGGTCACTCTGAGTAAGAGAAAAGATAAGAAAGGGAAAGGAGAGAGAGGAAAGCATTGCCTGTGGCAGGTTGGAGAAGGCACAATGATCAGGGAGGCCAGAGAAAGACCCACCCATTGAAGCAACGCTGAACAGTTCAGGTGGTTGCTTCTTGGTAGCAAAGGGATTTTTTTCCAGCAGTCTCATCACTTCTCAAGTTTCCCCTTTTAGGAAGGAATAAGCTCCCCATGTCCCACGATCCTGTCAGTGCCTAAACCTGTCACCCATAGTAGTCAGCAAAGAGTGCAAGACAGATCATTCCAAAGAGAACAGCAGTTGACATCCTGTGGTGCCAAATTCATTCTTAGCCCATGGAAATTTACCGAGAACCCTCATTTTTAAATTTCCTTCAATGCATTGTTGTTCATTTGTAGCGTTCCCCTGTAAGTTACCTTTGGTAAGATTTTGCCATAAGACTTCGCTGCCTTCCAGGCTTAGAGTATAAACCAGAATGAACTCAGTTGCCCAGAAATTAAGGACCTAATTTTTACCTAAAATATTGACTTTACTCTCAAGTTCTCTTGATTAACTTAGCCAATGACTTTTTTCTACCTGAGTATACAAGAAAAATTTAACATAGCGGGTGGAACACAAAAATTCCTGTTAATTTTTAAAAGCCAAATTTGATAACCCCTGCAATATTACTGCTTACTACCAGTTCCTTTCTGACCCAGTCAGATGTAAGAGACCTCTAACTGTATCCAAGCCAGTTCATTCCCGGATCAAATCCATTCCTGGACCCAGTCCTGTTTCTGCCATGATGCCAAACCCAGTTGGGACCAGAAATTTGCGCAAAGAAACTCAGGGATCTGAAAACACGAGCCCGTGAAGCTCCTAAATCCAAAACGGAGCTTACCCCATCTACTCCCAGAGATCAATGGACACGAGTGGGTCCTGCGGGTTCCTTGCGTGTTCACTCAGTATTCCTGAGGGTCACTAAAAGCACCACTTCGGATGTGCTTCTGACACCATCTGGTAAAATAAAAACTTCAGCTGAGTTAAATTTAAAGAAGTTTAACTGAGCAATGAGCGATTTGTAAATCGGGCAGCCCCCAGAATCACAGAAAATTCAGACAGGCTCGGGGGGCGCCTCATTGTCAGAACAAATTTATAGACAAAAAAGGTAAAGTGACATACAGGAATCAGAAGTGAGGTACAGAAACAGTGAGATCGGTTACAGCTCAGCATTTGCCTTCTTTGAATGCAGTATGAACATTTCGCAGTCTATGAGTGGTTGAAGTATGGCTGCTGGGATTGGCCAACACTCAGCCGTTGTTACAGATGCATACTATTAAGTTAGGTTTTGAATTTTGTCTGACTATTAAGTTAGGTTACAGTTCATCCACAAGAACTCAAATATAGAAGTACAGAGTTTCTCAGGCCATATTCAGTTTGCTTTAACAAGCCACTGCCCTCAAAAACTAACAAACTATTAATTAATAAATGTTTAAGCTAGTAATCTTATATCCCAAATTGACTTTGGGATATAAGCATTTCTATTTTCTATTTTTGGGCCTTTTATAATGAAATTAGATTATTCCTTTCACCAGATTTCCTGTCTTTACCTGATCTTTAGGTCAGGCACAAAAAGACAACTGTCAGAGGCTCTCACTTATATGTGGGAGCCAAAAAATTTTAACAAATGGAGAAGATAAAGGAAAAACAGATAATAGAGACTGAGAAGGGAGAGTAGGGGGAGGGGAAAAATAAAGACAAGTGAGTTAAAGCTGGGATCCCCAACACTGGGGCCCCAGACTGGTACCCATTCGTAGCTTGTTAGGAACCAGGCTATGCAGCAGGAGATGAGTGGCGAGCAAGTGAGCAAAGCATCATCTGTATTTCCAGCAACTCTTCATTGCTCATATTGCTGCCTGAGCTCCACCTCTTGTCAAATCAGCAGCGGCATTATATTCTCATAGGAGTTCAAATGCTGTTGTGAACTGTGCATGCAAAAAATCTAGGTTACATGCTTCTTATGGGAATCTAATGCGTGATGATCTGCCACTGTCTCCCATCACCCCCAGATGGGACCATCTTGTTGCAGGAAAACAAGCTCAGGGTTCCCACTGATTCTACATTATTGTGAGTTGTATAATCATTTCATTATATATTACAATCTAATGATAACAGATATTAAATGCACAACCAATATAATGTGCATGGAACATCCTGAAATAATGACCCCCAACCTCCATCCATGGAAAGATTGTCTTCCACAAACTTGTCTCTGGTGCCAAAAAGGTTTGGAACTGCTGGGCTAAAGGGTAAAAACATGCAGTAAGATGGAAGAAATAAATTCAATGTTTGATAGCAAAGTAGGATGACTATACTAAAAAATAAAATGTAATTGGGTCCCTGATTTGATCACTACACATTGTATATGTAAAACATTTCTTATGTACCCCATAAATTTTCATGAAGTAGTAGGAATCTAATAACAAATACTGCTTTATCCTTGTGGCACATACAATGATATATAGTAAAATGCTGTGGGCAGCCACAAAGTAATAGAAAATATATAATTAGCCCAATTGTCCCAAGAGAAACAAACCATACAATGATTTTTAAAATGATTAAAGTTTTCTTCTTTATGCACACTTAAAATTTATTTTTCTGGAAATAGTCCAGCTATTTTTCAAACACCATATGAGATTTGCCTCATATGCACAAAATTAAACATTAAAAATTTGTATTCTATATATATGTATATATGTACATGTTCCCACATATATGTGTGTATATATATATTCAACAAAAATATTACAAGATGCTAGTATTTCTTTCAGCAATTTTTAAAGTTCTCTATCACCAAACAACTGTGGGTATCAGAAATGGAGAATTTCTAGGTTTTCCTTTTGTAATCTACATTCAGATAATTTTAAATGTAAACCACTGCTTTGTATATTGAGGAATGTGTTGGTGATTTCACACTTTAAACAAATGTCAGTTACTTATTAGTTTTAGCATAGACTCCTTACAAAGATTTATCAGAAGCTGTTGTTTAACATGTGGGGAGAAAAAACATTAAAATTTGATTTTATGGAAATTTAATGTCTACATTTTTATTGTATAGCAGTTACATTTTTAAAAATATGAAACATTAAAAATAGTGAATTTTTTCATATTCTCTTCTATACAATACTGTCAGTTTTGTTATGCCTTTCTTTCTAAGGATTTGCATTGCAATGATTCTATAAATCTTTCTTAACTCCTGCAAGGATGGTTGATCTTTAGAATGCCATTGAAAATGAACTTGTGGGACAGGTAATTCCTATGTGGCAAACCTATTTGCACACTGCCGTCAGCATGCAATGACAAGACATAAAAACTGTCAGAGCAATTCATGTGAAGAACATCACACCAAATAACATTATAGAGGATCCATGTAACCAATAATAACACACTCTTTCTGATCTGTTTAATGCCATACATGTAATAAATTGTTCACCTAATTGCATACTATCAAACCCACATTTTATTCAAACCATGTCATGTGTTCCTATAAACACACACACACACACACACACACACACACACACACAGTTTCCAGTGCATTAACTTCAGTAAGAAGAAATATGAGACACAGGCAGCTCTGGAGACTCCCTGGCAGAAGTAAACCTTTATTATCCCATGGCATTGCTTAGTGGTTCCAGCCAGCAATTCCACAGACACTTAAATCTAAATTAGTTAATGGTCCTTGTCAGCAGCCTGCAGTTCTAGAGATCCTGCAAAGTATTTCTTTCTTCCAGTCACAGACAGCCTTGGCTATAGTGAAGGATATTGAGGAAGTAGGGCACGTGTCATCAATGAAATATATTGGATCTCTAATGTACATCTCCTCGAAACTGTTATTAATCCCAAGTTTCTCAGTCTGAAAGTCTAGTAGCTGCCAAAAGGAAATAGTGATAGTGGCAGTTAGAGTGACCAAGGCTTAAAAGGTAAATACTTTCCAGGCATGGACAATTGATAACTAGACTTGAAACAAAAATGTCTACTGCCGAATATAAATCTATTTTAAAACAAAACAAAATCTTGAAAAATGCAATGACTTTATTACAATAGCATAATGTTTAGCTAAACATTAAATTTTAGTTTCATGTGTCTGTGTATTTAAAAACAGCATTTAAGGGCAGGCGTGGTGGTTCACGCCTGTAATCCCAGCACTTTGGGAGGCCGAGGCGGGCGGATCACGAGGTCAGGAGATCGAGACCATCCTGGCTAACACGGTGAAACCCCGTCTCTACTAAAAATACAAAAAATTAGCCGGGCGTGGTGGCGGCGCCTGTGGTCCCAGCTACAGGGGAGGCTGAGGCAGGAGAATGGCGGGAACCCGGGGGGCGGAGCTTGCAGTGAGCCGAGATCACGCCGCTCACTCCAGCCTGGGCCACAGAGTAAGACTCTGTCCCAAAAACAAACAAACAAACAAATAAATAAATAAATAAAACATTGAAAAACTGCATGATCTTGGACAATTTACTGAATATTTCTGGTCCTAGTTTCCTGTTCTTTAAAATGAGGTTCATAATGTATCACTTAGATGGCTGTTATGAGCAAATGCTTTCAATATTTTAAAGCTCTTAGAACAGTGCCTGGCACATAGTGGACAAAATATCAGTGCATGGCAAATAGACTAAAGAGAGATTTAAGGAAACTAGTCGCAGAAATTCAGCTTAAATGCCTACTCACAGGGATGGGAGGAGGCAGATCATACCCTGTCATTCACAGGCTTCAGGTTCATGAACAACTGCTTAACCTTGCTAAACCGCATCTGTGAAATGGAAATACTACTTGCTTCATAACGTTAACTGTGGGAATTAAAGAGCAAATCCACGTAATGTAGTCAATTGAACAAAACAGATGTTCAGTACAGAAGAAGTAATATTATCCAGCTTCTCTTGTCACTAATTAGTGCTAAGCTCATCTCTGGGTTACTCTCCGTGTATCCTTGTGACCCGTACTGAACTAGATTCAAGCTTCTATCAACACTTTGATACCAAAAGCCTTTCTATATTGTGCAGGCCTACTGGAAATGAAACTGTGAAAAAGAAAAACCTCAGGGTGCTGAAGCCAGAGGCACGTCTGGAAGTATAAACCTAGGAAGTTACTTAGAATCAATTACTTTTGAAAAGTGGAGAAGACTTGCTCTGGTAGAATTCAACTTAGACATTATTCTTTTTCTATCAAAAGCAGGAGCTATAGATTTATAGAAAGAGTGAGATGCAGTTCTATACAGCACAGAACTGTAGAGGTGCAGTTGATGAAGTCTCTACATTTGTGTTCGATGAGTGAGCAATTGCAGACACAGAAAATGAAGTTAGTATCTAAGCATCAATGTAAGAAAATGATCGTTTTAACTTGGGGTAATTTAAAAAAGAGAAAAAGATCAGATAATGGCAGACAGCTTGAGTGAAAAATAAGATATTCCATAGAAGACTAGGATAAAAATATTAACCTCATCTAACTGAAGGGTATCAATTTTCTTACATAAAGAGCTATGTGCTATCCTAATAGTCATGCTGGATATTACAGAGTGATTTTGAGTGAGAATCTGTGAAAAGTCATATTAATATGTATGTTGTATATAATGTATATAGTGGAAAAAAGTATGGCTATAACTGCAGGAAAGTTAATTAATTTACCTGTTCCTCCTGCAGTGGACTATAGGCTAGAAGTGTGGAAACAAGCACAATTAAAAGCTAGATGATTAAAAGTGGGGTCATTGATGTGCAAACAACCATAATAGTAGCTATAATTGATTGTGGCATAATGCTGAAATAGTACTATTTAGAGATTTAATTTATTATTGGGGAAAAATCAAACAATCATGGCATAAGCATTCCAGCCATATTGAATGGCATGTGATGCAGGAGGACACCCTAGAGACACAAACACATATCTAGGTATCTTCCACTTTACATATATGATGTGTCTGAATACACATTCATGAGATAATCTTATATTGCCAATAAATTAAGAGTCACCTAATTTCAGACACCATAGAGTAAGAACCCAGGGACCTTTTTGTTTTTAAATAAAAGTTGGTTGTGCATGTGAGAATCTGATGAAATTGAGTTCATAGCATGGGAATACATTCTACTTTTTTCTTTACTTGGTTTTTAATTTGAGCATTTTAGTCCATAAATCTCATTAATGCATTTATTTAAGAAAAAGGTATATTGAATATTTATTATGTGTCAAGATGTATAATAAAGAGATTAAAAATCACAGTTTCTGATCAAAAGGAAATAATTGCTTACTGAGATGAGAGAATGGTAAGCAGATACTTATAACAGAGAATTATAAATGCTAGGGGAGCTTATAGAAAGAACAGGATTAAGGCAGAGTTTAGGACTTTGGTAATATGGTTAGGTATGCAGGAGGAAGTCAAATCTTAGCTAGATTTAAAAAGCTGAAATCAACTAGGTCATTAGCTGAAATTAACTAGGAAACTAACTAAGTCAAATCTTCAAAGACAGTTCTTTGAAGATAAAGCCATCTGTCCAAAAAGTATACAAAATATACATAGAAGACGGTACTTTAAAAATTACAAATACATCTATATGTGTAGATTGTAAGGATGGATACAATGAAAGGGAAAAAATAATTCAATGATAAATAATTTGGAATTAATATTGTAGCTTGTAGGAAACCACTGATGGATTGTAATTAGGGGAGGCAAAGGGTTTTAGAAAATCACTCCGATGCTCTAGTGGCTGTGGCTGATGCGCGGCCCAGATAGCTGTTTCTGAGTAGTGAAATTTTTTCCTTCCTAGTACTGCTGCTGCTGTTGCTGTGTCAGCCACACATGGCTCCCAGTGGCCAATCTTCAGAGAAACTCCCTCAGCCATGATGATCTGCTTATCAGGTCCTCAGGCTCCTTACTCCCTGTGAGACTGAACAACCACAGGGACTGACTAAGATAGAAATATACAAGGTTGGTCTGAGGGGAGAACTAACCCTGTGGAGAGGTTCATGCTGTAGCACACCCCTGGGAATCAGTTGGAATGTATGCTGGAGCTGAGAGCACATCCTGGTTCAGCCCTTGTCTCCTACCCTGTTTTGTATTCATCATGTTTCTTCTCCAGAGAGCACATTCTCAGTGAATGGTTTGCAGACAAATTACCAAGTTAGGATTTGCTGTACAGAATCAGATCTAAGTGAGTCATTTATTTAGACAATGAGCCCAAATGGAAAACAGAAATAAGATTGGAGAAGGAGTTAATTCTAACATCACAGTAATTACAAGATTATTACAAAATATAATGAGGACCAGATCTGCAGCATAGCACTTAAAACAGAGAAAATGGAATAATTGTCAGGGATATTGAGGACTGAATTGACAGGAATAAAAAATATGGGCTGGTTGGCTGCAGTGGTTCATGCCTATAGTCCCAGCACTTTGGGAGGCCAAGGCAGTTGGATCATCTGAGGTCAGGAGTTCGAGACCAGGCTGGCCACCATAATGAAACCCCGTCTCTACTAAAAATACAAAAAATTAGCTGGGCGTGGTGGCACACGTCTGTAATCCCAGTTACTTGGGAGGCTGAGGGAGGAGAATTGCTTGAACCCAGGAGGTGGAAGTTGCAGTGAGGCAAGATCCCACGATTGCACTCCAGCCCAGTCAAGAGCAAAACTCTATATCACCAAAAAAAAAAAAAAAAAAATCTGGGCTAAGAGATAAGGTACAGTCAAAGACGACATTGGCTCTTTTTGGCCTAAACAGTTACTAAAAATTAATGCATTCAACAATTTACCTAAACATTCAAACACATCGCACTTATTCCAAAATTGACCACATAATTGGAAGTAAAGCACTCCTCAGCAAATGTACAAGAACAGAAATTGTAACAGACTGTCTCTCAGACCACAGTGCAATCAAACTAGAACTCAGGACTAAGAAACTCAATCAAAACCGCTCAACTACATGGAAACTGAACAACCTGCTCCTGAATGACTACTGGGTACATAATGAAATGAAGGCAGAAATAAAGATGTTCTTTGAAACCAATGAGAACAAAGATACAACATACCAGAATCTCTGGGACACATTTAAAGCAGTGTGTAGAGGGAAATTTATAGCACTAAATGCCAACAAGAGAAAGCAGGAAAGATCTAAATTTGACACTCTAACATCACAATTAAAAGAACTAGAGAAGCAAGAGCAAATGCATTCAAAAGCTAGCAGAAGGCAAGAAATAACTAAGATCAGAGCAGAACTGAAGGAGATAGAGACACAAAAAACCCTCCAAAAAATCAATGAATCCAGGAGTTGGTTTTTTGAAAAGATCAACAAAATTGACAGACTGCTAGCAAGACTAATAAAGAAGAAAAGAGAGAAGAATCAAATCGACGCAATAAAAAATGATAAAGCGGATATCACCACCGACCCCACAGAAATACAAACTACCATCAGAGAATACTATAAACACCTCTATGCAAATAAACTAGAAAAATCTAGAAGAAATGGATAATTTCCTGGACACTTACACTCTTCCAAGACTAAACCAGGAAGAAGTTGAATCCCTGAATAGACCAATAGCAGGCTCTGAAATTGAGGCAATAATTAATAGCCTACCAACCAAAAAAAGTCCAGCACCAGATGGATTCACAGCTGAATTCTACCAGAGGTACAAGGAGGAGCTGGTACCATTCCTTCTGAAACTATTCCAATCAATGGAAAAAGAGGGAATCCTCCCTAACTCATTTTATGAAGCCAACATCATCCTGATACCAAAGCCTGGCAGAGACACAACAAAAAAAGAGAATTTTAGACCAATATCCCTGATGAACATCGATGCAAAAATCCTCAATAAAATACTGGCAAACCGGATTCAACAACACATCAAAAAGCTTATCCACCATGATCAAGTGGGCTTCATCCCTGGGATGCAAGGCTGGTTCAACATTCGCAAATCAATAAACATAATCCAGCATATAAACAGAACCAGTCAAGAACCACATGATTATCTCAATAGGTGCAGAAAAGGCTTTTGACAAAATTCAGCAGCCCTTCATGCTAAAAACGCTCAATAAATTCGGTATTGATGGAACGTATCTCAAAATAATAAGAGCTATTTATGACAAACCCACAGCCAATATCATACTGAATGGGCAAAAACTGGAAAAATTCCCTTTGAAAACTGGCACAAGACAGGGATGCCCTCTCTCACCGCTCCTATTCAACATAGTGTTGGGGGTTCTGGCTAGGGCAATCAGGCAAGAGAAAGAAATCAAGGGTATTCAGTTAGGAAAAGAAGAAGTCAAATTGTCCATGTTTGCAGATGACATAATTGTATATTTAGAAAACCCCATTGTCTCAGCCCAAAATCTCCTTAAGCTGATAAGCAACTTCAGCAAAGTCTCAGGATACAAAATTAATGTGCAAAAATCACAAGCATTCTTATACACCAGTAACAGACAGACAGAGAGCCAAATCATGAATGAACTTCCATTCACAATTGCTTCAAAGAGAATAAAATACCTAGGAATCCAACTTACAAGGGATGTAAAGGACCTCTTCAAAGAGAACTACAAACCACTGCTCAGTGAAATAAAAGAGGATGCAAACAAATGGAAGAACATACCATGCTCATGGATAGGAAGAGTCAATATCGTGAAAATGGCCATACTGCCCAAGGTTGTTTATAGATTCAATGCCATCCCCATCAAGCTACCGATGAGTTTCTTCACAGAATTGGAAAAAACTGCTTTAAAGTTCATATGG